>NW_010197872.1:4827-5111 GCF_000695765.1 Mesitornis unicolor | reverse complement strand
TCCCGTCCCCCCCCCATGTCCTGCAGAAAGAATGGTTAGTGGTTGATCCTTGGATAGGTTTTTACGTTAAATACATTTCTCACACCTCCCCAGGTGCATGTGGAAATATTATTCACATCCTGGCTAGATCGCATCTCATCCACTCCATTCTTGCACTGATTAGGATCTTGTGGAAGCTCCGCATCCCCCCTCCTTTCCCTTGTTTGCTGATACCGTGTGTTAAGACACAGAATCTTTCAAAAAGACATTGTTTGTGGGGGGCAAAACAGTAGAGATTCAGCAGG
>NW_010197872.1:3141-4815 GCF_000695765.1 Mesitornis unicolor | reverse complement strand
GGTACACGGCGCTATCGTGAGGGTAGGATTCCCTTTTCATTTGAGCCTACTCAGTCATGGAAGAATTGCAATCGGGATTAATTTGTCTGGTAATATGATAAGTGACGTTAAGCATGATAGAAATATAGTCGTGTTGCTGGAGTCGTGTGAAAGTTTAACCTCGGATCGTGTGGACCGGGCATGGTACACGATATATGGGAGGTTTTCAAGGAAACATGCCACAGCCAGCTTCGGGATGAAATTATGACTGCGTTATTGTCGCTGATGATGGCAAACTGCAAAAACCCTGCACGCCAAGGTGTGCCCAGGTCCTGCACCAGCCGAGTTTGGAAATAACCTCCTCATACGTCAAATGCCAAAAAGTATCAGTGCGCGGAGGGCACCACAAAAATATACGCCGGAACCTTAAACGTGAAGTGCAAACAAAGCCACTGTGTTCACCATCATGGCGTATGTGATCGAAAGGACTTACAATATTTGTAAAAGCTTCCAGGTTTTGGTGGTTTGTTTGTAGCTTTTTTGTTTGTTTGTTTTGGGTTTTTTTTCCGAAATTATTGGGTTTTCTTTCCCTCCCGCCACCCCCCCTCCCCCGTCACGATTAAATTTCGGGGGGATGCGGCCCACCTCGTGCTCGGCTGCTAGCAGAGCACATAAAGGAAGGCATTCCAAATATTTCACATGAATGCACTTTATGCAAGGTGGGTGGGAAAACGCTCATGGCTCCGCGTTTAAAAGTATGTCCTTCCCGCACTGTAATAATCAATGAGGAGCTCTCACATCTTGCACCGCTAACATTTGCACAGAGGATGGGTAAATATCTGGCGTTAGCGGGAAGGGGGGAAGACAGGAAGACATTAAAAATAAGGTCTCTTAGAAAACGATGAGGCTTCTGTAACCAAACACTGTCGACATACAGCGGTGCATGTACAAAGACACGCACGCATATAATCTAATTAAAGTTTCAAGTAAGGAAACAATTTGACCTTCAGCGTCCAAGTTGAGACAACAAATCAAGGATATTAGTGTAGTACAAGCTAGCAGTAAGTTAGGAGACCCCAGGGAAAGCCATCCTCATAAGCACTCTGCTTGTGCAAAGTGAGTTACATTCAGGTAAAAGGGGGCTGCGGCGCCTTCCGCTTCCCCGAGAGTTGAAAAATGTTCAGCTTCGCTTAACCCCCTGAACGAGCCACCGCAAAGTCCCTCCGCACAGTCAGGTTTCCAGTGGGAAGAGGGCAGCATTTTCTCAGCTGCCCGGTTTACATTCTCTGAACGCCTCAATAAAGAGGAGCCATCCGAGCCATTTGCAAGTTTTCCTTTCGGGGGAGCAGGTTTTCTTACGTGGAAATCCCTGCCCAGCAGGGAGGGTACATTTCAGAGGTCCCGGCTGCCGCGGCCCGGGCACCGAGGCGCAGCCGCGCAGAAAGTTCCGCGGGCGCTGGAGGAGCGCAGGATCTCTACCGCCATTTTACCCACACACTTGTAGTTGGGCAAAAGTGTTCAGTGAAATTCAGCTTGGAAATTGTGGCATAATCCCCCGTCTCCTGGAGTGGATTAAGGTATTTACCAACTTCTCAGGGCGTGGTGGTGGTTGGAGGGGGGTGGGGGAAAGCGGAGGTGGTGGCCCCCGGGGCTGCGGGCGAGGCGCGGGGGGGGGGGAGGGGGCCCCGGGGGGAG
>NW_010197872.1:2445-3122 GCF_000695765.1 Mesitornis unicolor | reverse complement strand
TGTTCCGGGCCCTCTGGGAAGGCGGCGAAGTGATCCCTGCCCGTCCCGCTAGTCCCGGTGCCGCCGCCTTAATGGCCTTACCCTCCAACCTGGAAAATTCGCACATGGCCAGAAATCCCTCTGCCTGCTCCCCAGACTCGAAGAAATCAGAAGTCATTAATATTTGAGGAGGCAATAATTTTCCTGTTGAATCTAGAACTGTCTTCATGAATAATTCGTAGCGAGTTCTATTAGGGTTTCAGAAACATTGCGTTTTTGACAACTTCTGGGTGTTTAATAGAAACGGTGGAACCATAAAGGCCCTGCAGGAGTTTTCACAATACAGCAATTAATCACCGGGAAAGTTAAAGCGAAGAGTAAAGACGCGCAGAATGATGTTTAATAAACGCAAACTCGTTTAATAAACGCAATCTGGGCTTTGCCCTGAACCTGCCTCTCCGATGTAGGTCAGTTTTCCCAAGAATTTAACCATTTTCTGCTTCAGAGACTTCAAACAGTGAGGCCGTTAAAGAGCAGTAAAAGTTTGTTTACTTAAGAAAAACACTGTCATTAAGGGATGAGCTCTGCCGGTTAATGGTTGTACCTGTGCTGATCCGACAAGGAGCTGGCTCGGATACAAGTTGCGTGACCCGAAAAAGGGGGCCGAGAAGGCAGCAGAGGAGCACAACTTTGCTATC
>NW_010197872.1:0-2414 GCF_000695765.1 Mesitornis unicolor | reverse complement strand
CTCCCCCCCCCCCCGCACACAGGCGAGCTATTCAAAGAGCGATGGAAAAATAATTAGGTGACGAGTGACGGTAGCTGTAAAATCTCTCTGCTATGTTTAGGCGATAGCGATACGAAATTAGTATACGTTCTGCATATTGTATCACGTCGAGTTATATCATAAAAATGCAACTCCTGGAAGGTCAAGCCTTGCACCGAGCGTGGGGGAAGGGAAGTTTTATGAACTGGAAGGCGAAAAAAATCGTTTGACTGTAAGCAGATCTTACAATAGGATTATGTAGTTTCCCTTGCAGTGCATAAGGCTGTACAGGAGGGGGTGGAAAGTGGAAAACCCTACACTGGAACAGATTAAATTTTCCAAAAAGGGTTTATTTCTTATCTTCTTCTTCAGAGAAGAAAAAAAAAAGAAGAAAAAAAAAAAAAAAGAAAGAAAGAAAGAAAAAAAAGCGCGCCAGCACTACAGCCTACAAACACCGGCTGCTAAACTAATTAATACAACTTCGCAAGCCGCTCCTGGAAGTGTGAAAACTTTCTACGTGCGATTTCATTAAATATAAATGCTTTCCTGGCCGGAAGAGTTCAAACATAGTTTTGCAAGACCGTACATCGAGTTACTTTATTTTCTATTAACTAGAACTAACAGATGTTTCTGACACATGTCCCAGTTTCGCTTAACAGATCTGCAAATGACATTTCAAAATGTAGAGGCCGAAACAATACCAGGTTTTCTTCTCCTTTTTTTTTTTCCTTTTCCCTCCCGAGAATCAGAACCTGCAGCTCCCCATATTTGCGAATGCGAGTCGTTGGAAGGCAATGCTCATTAAAAATGTCAGTGTTATTCAGATCAAACATTTGAAACTCCCTCTGCCCAAAACAAAACTGTTGAACGAAAAGGTCGCAGCTGTGTTATTCTCACAACGTTCGAGCAGCAGCATCTCAGAGACATCAGTCAAAACTGACTAGACAAGTTGTAACTTCTATTGTTCACTTTCAATTTGTGAGCTTGCACAATGATTTCATTTTTTTCCCAAGTACTTTAAACTGCCAAAAAAAAAAAAAATCCTTCCTGTGTGAATAAGCAGAAATCGTAGCTATATCACTCGGTATTTACAAAGATCTACCCGCGTTAACACTACAGCAGCCTCTCTGCACAACCAGAAAAAATATGGACGAGAATTCTGAGATTTGTTCTCCTTCTCCTTTTCCCTCCTTTTCTCCCCCCTCCCTCCAAACGGTAAAGAAGCAAACAAATATGAGAATTTATTTTCCAGAAGTACTTGGCGTGCATTCAATGACAACACAAAGGATAAATTAAAAAAAAAATAAATAACGAAAAACAGTATGCTGAATAACAGACAGAGAGAGTAAAGAGCTTTACATACTGACCTGTATGAGTTCTTTTGTGTATTTTGAGATTCTCTGATCTGGCAAACACTTTGCCACAGCCTGGGAAAGGGCAGGGGAAAGGTTTTTCGCCTGTGTGGACTCTGATGTGATTTACAAGTTTGTATTTGGCCTTGAAAGGTTTCCCTTCTCTCGGACACTCTTCCCAGAAACATATGTGATTGGACTGCTCGGGTCCTCCAACGTGCTCCACCGTGACATGAGTCACCAGCTCGTGCATCGTGCTGAAAGTTTTCGAGCATAATTTTTTGGGAGTCTGGTCCAACTCAATCCACTTACAGATGAGTTCCTGTTTGATGGGCTGCCTCATGTATCGAAAGAAGGCCCCCGGGCCGTGGTGTGGAGCCAGATTCACGTTCAGATTCATGCCACCGTAGCTATGAAGTGAAGAAGCAGCAAAAGGATCTGTCCTGGAGGCTGGTACTTGAGTGAAATGTTCAGACCTGGCGTACATTTCTCCAGGTAACCCCAGTCTTATCTGTCCGTTTAGATGGCCACCTGGAGTTGCATGGGGAGGCTGCTCATGGAGTCCAGTGAACAGAGAGGGATTCCCAGCTTCTGAGTGGTGGTGGTGACCATGGTGTCCAGGGTAGCTACCTGTTGTTGAGACAAACAGTCCGCGATCAGAACTTGCAGCGGGGTGCTGCTCGGTCAGCCCTGGCATGAGTGGGGCCGGCAGGTCTCTGCGGATGAAGAAGTCCCTACCTGCTGCCAGAGCCTGGGCTGTGTGAGACACAGAGTAAGGGGCTGCCGGTGACTGTGCCGGGCCAAATGCTCCCGTCTGACTAGAGACCACCTCGGTTTGGCCTGCCATAAGATGATGATGATGATGATGATGGTGGTGGTGGTGGTGGAGCTGGTGGTGGGGATGAGGGGCAGGGCTGAGCTTAAGGGCCGCGGGGTGATGCTGAGAAGGATGAGGAGGAGGATGGTGACGGTGCCCCATGTGTTCTGGCCGGAGTGGTTGCGGCCCGAGGCGGGACTCGGCGGCGTGCTGCCCCGGCTGCGTGG
>NW_010197871.1:0-1841 GCF_000695765.1 Mesitornis unicolor | reverse complement strand
TCTCTTTCTCTTTCTCACCGTAGTAGTAATAACAATAGTAATAGTAATAATGATACCTTAATTACGTTGAGCAGGCCCTCGGTGTTCCAGCAGCCGGTGATCTTTTTGGGAGCAGATGTCACCCACCCTCCCGCCGGGGACGGGAAGAAGCCGTCGATCGCGGCCGTGGTGGGCAGCATGGACGGGCACCCCAGCCGCTACTGCGCCACGGTGCGGGTGCAGACATCGCGGCAGGAGACGTCGCAGGAGCTGCTGTACAGCCAGGAGGTGATCCAGGACCTGACCAACATGGTGCGGGAGCTGCTGATCCAGTTCTACAAATCCACGCGTTTCAAGCCCACGAGGATCATTTACTACAGAGGGGGAGTCTCCGAAGGGCAGATGAAGCAGGTATTGCCCAATGATTTCTTGTTGCTTGCGAGAACCGATTGGCCTTTGAAAATATCTGCGTTTACATGGATTGCGTTTGTCAAGGGGACAGTTAATAGTTTCATTGATTTTTCCTGGGCAAGCACAATTTATAGTTACCCTATCTGATCACGTTCCGTATGAAGTGGCATTTGTACGCAGAAGAAAAAGTAGATGATAGAATATGTACCAAATTCAGCAGCTAATAGTTAGTTTTTCTACTCGTAGGTAGCTTGGCCAGAACTGATAGCGATCCGGAAGGCCTGCATTAGTTTGGAGGAAGACTACAGACCAGGAATAACCTACATCGTCGTGCAGAAAAGGCATCACACCAGGCTGTTCTGCGCTGACAAAACTGAAAGGGCAAGTCATGCTGGCTGCAGAGGGAGGAGGGGATGGCAACAGGGAAGTGAGGTTGTTTGGTTTAGTGGGGTGGAATCCATCTAAAACAGAGTTAACCTGTACCAGCAGTAGCAGTTCTGTGCAGTAATGTGCTTCCTCTACCAAAATAACCAGTTCCTCGCCCTTTTTTATTGCTCTACATCAAGCAGTCAGTTAGAGCACGTTGTTCCCAGCCCCTTTTGGGGCAGGTGTACCCTATACCCCCGTGTCTTCCCTATTCCCTGGGTTTTTACAGTCTGGGGTTCCCATGAGCTGAGCTACCTGCTCAGTTTGCAGCCTTTGCTGCCTCTGGGAGCATCTGCAAGGTTTGCCAATGGCACAAACCCCCAGGCCAAGGAAAAGGAACCTTCTTAGGAAAGTTCTTGATCTTTTTTTCTTAAAAAAACCCCCAGATCTCTGGGGTGTGAGTGCAAACAAGGTTAGGAAATCAATTTATATCAGAAAGGCTGCATTTTCAGATCCTGAATTACTTGTGTAGGCTTCATCCCACTCTGCAATTTCAATGGCACTGGCAAGTGTAATTTTTCTCTGATGACACACCAGTTGGATTTGGTGAAGTTTCTAAAAATGAACCCTCAGAGAACATTTTCATTCCTCCTCTGTAAATGACCTTAATATTTTCCACCTTTCCGAGCAGTAAATTCTCAAACCCCTTTGAGTAGAACTTACCTTGGGAGGTGTTTTGGGGTCACTTCCAAAAAAACCCCGTGGGCTCATAACCCACTTTCCTCCATAGGTTGGTAAGAGCGGCAACGTACCGGCAGGCACGACGGTGGACAGCACGATCACGCATCCTTCTGAATTTGACTTTTACCTCTGTAGCCATGCAGGAATTCAGGTAACGTTTTGGCTCTGCTGTGGGATGTAATATATGATATATAAATATATGATATAAATACATGAGATATCATACATAATATGTTATCTATATATATTTTATATACAATGTGTTATATGTTATATATTAATGTTATGTGTTATGTGTTATATGTTACATATATGTTACATACATGTTATATATAATATATATT
>NW_010197870.1:0-1067 GCF_000695765.1 Mesitornis unicolor | reverse complement strand
GCTTTAAATGCCCGTCAAACCTATTTTTTCGGGTAAAGTTTCCAAGTTCGGCTCGCCTACAAACTCAATTTAAAGCAGTAAATAAAGTTAAATCCTTTTTATTTTCCTCTTGAATATGTTAAACTACTTGAACAATTTAAAGTGCTTTGCACAAGTGAAGCGAACCATTTCTAATGTTCTGATTTTTCAAAGCCAGCCAACAACAAAGTTTAGATTAGTAATATATTTCTAACCAGAGTAATTTTCAAGATCATTAGGCATTTATGTAATTAGTGCCAAATCTATAAGCTTTTATTACGATTATTAGAGTAAAATCAGTATAAATTTGTACTAATTTACTACTGTTTAGACTTGGCTGTCAAGCCAAGAGGTTCTTATTGTAAATGATAACTGAGGAAATTAAGTGCAAAATTCTGTACCATTTCTGATCCGTTCCTAAACAATCCGTTTCAATTGTATTTGTAGCAGAACATAATGTCCTTTTAAAGTTATTTGACTTGTATTTTTATTTGCAAAACAAGAAAAATACCCTTTACCCGGGCACAATGAAAACTGATATTTACTACTTCCAACTTGATTACCATTGATTTTTAATTCAAAAGTGATGCAATTAAGATTATTCATTTAGTGCAAATAAAGCTTCCACCAAAAAGAGAACCCAGTGAAGTCTGTGTTAAATAATACAGAGTCAATTGTTGGGGTTTTTTTTTCCGTCATCGAATTGACTTACACAAAACATTGTAAATACTGCATGCGAACAGATGCAAGAGTGGTTTTGTTTGCAGCTCAGATGTGCAGGGGTTTCGGCAGCGACTGAACAAGGAGACAAAGGAACCGGCCGACCGATCTCTAAGGCTGCCTTTTTTTTTTTTTTTTACCTCCTCCTTGCTCAGGCTACATTGATTCAATTCAGCTTTCGAAACGTCGAGCTGTTGGAGTGCACCCGGGTGCCCGGGAACGGCCGCTAAGAGCAGGGACAGAGACTCGCAGCCGGGCCAAATATTTAGCTGGAGAGATAGAGAAAGGAAGAGGTGGAGGTGGGGTGGAAGTTTCGGGATTTTTTTTTT
>NW_010197869.1:0-1880 GCF_000695765.1 Mesitornis unicolor | reverse complement strand
TCATCTGCTTTCCCCCTGCATCTTCTTCCTGAGGCACCAATTTGAGCATCAGAATGCAGTCTCATCTGCTTTCCCCCTGCATCTTCTTCCTGGGGCACCAATTTGAGCAGCAGCAGTTAGTGGTGCTGGTAGACTGTGTTGTTTGTTAATTAAAGTTTCACCAGCTGGTTCGTTTCTACAGGAGTCGCAGCCTCCAGCTGTGGGCAGAGAGCAGCAAGGCGAGTTGCTGCCCTGTCTCAATGAGAAGAGCAGGGGATCTCAGTGCGCGCGGAAGGAAAGCCTCTGCCTCACGGCAGAAGAGCCGGGTGAGAGCTGCTGGAGGAGTTTTGGCGCTGATGTGGGCGCTGGAGATGCACCAAGGCGGTGTGACACAGGCCCAGAAATGGTGTTTGTCCCTGTGTCCCCCTTGTTTCAGGCTCTGACCTGAAGTAGTGGCTGCAGGTGCAGAGAACATTCTTGTGAGCGTTGAACTCAACACCGTCCACGCTGATGATCACGTCGCAGAGTTTCCCTTCCAGGCGAAGCTCGTTGAAGACGGTCCAAGCCATGGCACTCATCTTCCTCTCCATGGGTGAGGATGAGTTTACGGTGGACGCCAAGCTGTCGCCCATGTTAAATAAAACCTGAGGCAGTGGAAGGCTCTTCTCTGAGGTGCACTGCCCTCCAGCAGTGTCTCTGAGCCCTTGGCGTCCCTGTCCTCCCTTGCCCCATGGCTGCCCCAGGCCTCTGCTTAACCTCAGGCCTTTGTCCGCACCCTCATGGCTGCTTGGAGCAAAACCAGCCTTGTGATTCCCCTGCCCTTGTTGATGTTGTTTAGCCTGGGAATAAAGCTCCCCAAAGCTGCTGCAGCGCCCATGTACTGGTCACAGGAGGAAGCTGTCTGCCTAACTGGCAAGCTATCCCAAGCAGTTGTTTAACATATCTGAATATTCACGTTCTTACTTTATCTACAGTTAATTAAATAGCATGGCAAAAGGTGGCTGTGGGAGTAGCTGAGTGTTTTCTGAGACTCCTTACCAGCAGGAGTCAATGACTGGGCAGCCTCTCATTTTTGCAGCAAATTTGAAAGAACACAAAAACCAAAACAGAAGAACACCAAGTCTGGGATTCACAAATTTCACACAGTTTCTGGCTACTGGCTGTTGTTTCAGGTTCTCACTTTTGGCACTTTTTAAGACTTCCAAATTCTGTTGATGAGAAGGGGAACTGAGCGTACCCTAGGCATTGCTAGGCTGCCCTAACAAGGCTCTCCTGCCTACACCCAGACTTCAAGTAAAGAATAAATTCAGTGTAGGAGTGTAACACAGGCAGGCAGGCCTGCCAGATCTTCATGTTCACTACATGTTAATGAACAAATAGGTGCATTCAGCCAGGGAGCAGCATTTGAGCCTCTGCACGCATTCAGCTCAAGAATCTGAAACAATTTTACTTCAGTATAAATAGAGGAAAAAGCATTCTATTACTGTGAACCAAATGCAAATTATCTCTTTCTCACTCTGAAACAGAAACAATACAAATGGATTGCTGAGTGCAATCATCGATTGCCTGTGACTGCTGGCTCCCTCACTCATTCCTGAAATAACTGGGTGAAAAAAGAAAACAAGTGGGTTTTGTATATCCCTGATGTGTGCATCTGGGCACAGATTGAGTACATTCATTGCATTTTTGGATGAATCATCTTTCCTGGGTGAGGGAATCAACAAAACTGTCCTTCACTGTCCTCTTTGCCCCAGTGCTCCCTGTTTCTCTGCCAGGCTTCCCCCTTTGCCTGCCCAGTCTTCCCCCTGCCATCATCTTACCCCTCAGCTTCTCTCCCCTCTTGCCTCCCATTTCTTCACTCCCAGCCAAATGCAGATGCAGGCTGCTGCTCCCTGCCCAAC
>NW_010197868.1:8402-9737 GCF_000695765.1 Mesitornis unicolor | reverse complement strand
TCTGTGATTCTGTGTGATTCTGTGATTATTTCTGTCAGCAGTGTGTATATTCTAGATCTCTGATACTCTTGCACAGACTTTCTCCAATTAACTGATATGCAGAACCTCATTCATTTAGGGAAATTAATATCTGATCTGCAATGCACAAGAAATTATCTAATGGTATTTCTAATTTTCACCTTTTCTTTATGTATTTGCTCACTATACTCCTAATGTTTGAAATTCCCAGTTTCAAGATGTTCCATTTTCACCTCAAGGTGACTTTTTCAGTGGACATGATGCTTTTCAGGATCACTTTAGAATGACTATGAGGACCAACCGAGAGAGTTGGGGCTGGAAGGGGCTAGAGTTAGATTTGACATTAGGACATTCTTTACTGTGAGGGTGGTGAGACACTGGCATAGGTTGCCTAGGGAAGTTGTAGATGTCCCCTTCCTGGAGGTGTTCAAGGCCAGGTTGGATAGGGCTTTGGGCAACCTGGTCTGGTGGGAGGTGTCCCTGCCCATGGCAGAGGGGTTGGACTGGCTGAGCTTTAAGGTCCCTTCCAACACAAACCATTCTGTGACTCTATGATTTTAGCAGTAAATGAAAAGTAAATGAAAAGTTAAGTTTGTCATCATAAACAAACAAGAAATTAAATAGACCTTTTAAAGCACTTCCAATTACTATTAATGTGGCATTATATTTGAACTGTTATAAATGTTCATCTTATATATTTAAAGACAGGTCTAGGATTCTAAAAAGATAAAACATATGTTCTAACAAAGCCTGCACATTTCTTCCCCCTGGAAAGCCTGGCTATTAGCAATTGTTGGAGGCAGCACTCATATCAAATTCAAAATCAATACTAAAACTTATACTCACAGCCATAAGTTAAAAGACAACATTTCCTCATCAATGTTAAAAAAAAAATGTTATCTGTGTCAAGTATACTCTGGCAGATAGCATCCTGTTAAAACTAAAGTTCTCATAATTTCAAATAATCATTAGAAAAAGTCTTTGGATTCTTTTGGGGAATTTTGGGTATCATAATGCCACTAGTATTTACCAAGAATCAGCAGATTCATCTCCCAAGCTAGTGCAACTTCTTTGCTTTTTGTACAGAATGAAAAAAAAATAAGGAAGCATCAGGGAAAGCAGATTAAAATACAAATTTCACTATCTTCTCCCTCTGTTTCTTCTAAAATTTTTCCCTCAGCTGTACAAGTATCAGGACTAATCAAGAAAAAAATGTCTGAAGTTGCATACATCATTGCCTTTTTGAGCTGAAGAAAGACTATGTAGTTTATACCAAAAAAAAGTTAAATATGATCATGATTTGACATTTTCCTTGAG
>NW_010197868.1:0-8384 GCF_000695765.1 Mesitornis unicolor | reverse complement strand
CAGGAATGTTCACGACTCTGAAAATGGAGAGCTGGAGAGTGCCAAATTGCCACAGAGGAGAAGGACTAGAGTGCTGAGAAATCACAGTAGATGACAAATTTGTCATCTCACAGTAGAAGAGAAGCAGAGGATTTACTCTATAAATCTTTGGAAAATCACTTTTTCATTTTCACTGGTGCAACTCCAGTGAATTCCATATATATATGGATATAAAAGAATCAGTTGAAGAACAGAAATTAACTACACAACATACCTTCTCAGCAGATAAGTGTGAATTTTTCACATCTACGAATGTGACTCCACATTTCAAGCTCAACATTTAATCATTCATTTTCTTCAACTGCAAACAAATCTAGTTCCTTGTTACATGAAAAGTACTGCATAATAACAACAAAAAAATTTTAAACCGTTTTCTGGATTGGCAGAAGAATTCGTAGTTAACACCTATTTCTCCAGTTATTTTAAGAAAGACTAAAAGTTCATTAAATTATACTTGGTCTCAATGGCTAAATATTACTGATATTTATAACAGTTTACAAAAAGGCTATTTTTCAGCCCTTGTATGGTCCCTTTCACCATTATCCTGCCTCTCCTGCTCTTCTAATGCCTTTCTCTACCTTTTCTTGATCTTGTAACCAAAAAAAAAAAACCAACAAACAAAACCCCCAAATCAAACCAAACAACAAACCAAGTCTGTGAAATGGATTGTATGAGAAGACAATGCAACTACTATACCTAGCAAAGAGCTGTCTGTCAGTAATTATAAGGGCCAACAGTGCAATATGACTGCCAAGAACAATGAAGCTGACTTCTCAGTTATTTCAAAGGAATTCAGCTAACTGGAAATAGAGGGCAGTCCTGCCAATCATTTCACTATAAAACTTATGATTATCAAATTCCTATCTCTGACTTAATTTCAAACAAACCTGTGAAGCCCTGGTTTTTCCATTTGCAGTGGGTCTAAATGGCAAAATATTGCTAGTGGTGGGTTCTGCAATAATCCCCTCACTGGCCACAGCTCAGCCTATCAGCCACACTGGTGGTGCCTCTGTGAGAACCTATTTAAGAAAGAGCAAAACACAGCACAGGCAGAGAGGAGTGAGGAAGGCATTGTGAGAAACAGCCCTGTAAGCACTAAAGGCAGAGAAGAAGGAAGGAAGGAGGTTCTCCAGGCAACCAAGTGGAGACCACCTGCAGCTCATGGAGGAAACAATGATGGAACAGGTGTATATTCTGTGAAGGAGTTTAGCCCATAGGAGGGACCCCATGCTGGAGCTGGGGAACAGGGTGAGAAGGAAGGAGAGAGGAGAGAGTTATGGACTCTCATAACAGCAGAGAGGAGCTGTTACGGACTGATGACAACCCCCACTTCCCCATGCCTCTATACTGCTCAGGGTGCAGCGTGGCAGCAGGCAGAAGTTTTGGGAATGAGGGAGTGAAGATTATCCTGGAAAAAAGGAGATTATCCAAAGCTATATGAATGGTCAATAAATTATATTAATTTTCCTCAAGTTGAGTCTGCTTTGTCCATGACAGTAATCGGTAAGTGATCTCCCTGTTCTTAAATCGATACATGAACATTTTCACCTTATTTTCTTCCCCTGCCCTGTAGAGAAGTGGGAGCAACAGTCGCTCAGTGTAGGTCTGGCAGCCAGTGAGTTGGCTTACAAAAGCTTTACAGATAGGGATCCATACTCATAGGAATGCAAGATTAATTTAACACTGTCCTACTGCACTGAGAATTTTGACTTGAGTACTGAACAAGATAGCCACTCACACATTACCTATTTACCGTGAGGTGAAAACAACTTTCCCTTTTTAAGCAGCAGAACATAAACTGTGCAAAAGTGATCTTCATAATCTTTTCATGTTTAAAGCAGTATAGGTGGAAGCCACCATGCTTTCACCTGCCATTATTATTATTTCCTAAATAAACAATGAATGAAAAGGCAGTATCTCAAAGGAAAAACTACAGTTCTCTTATGAAAGTTCTGACCATCAGCTAGAATTTTGATTTTGAATCCCTCTATATGCCAATAGACAATATCCGTATTTCAAGTAGTAAAGGGTTCATGCACAGTAAGGCAAGAAGCAGGGCAGGTAGAACTGAGAGAGATGCTGCAGGCCAGGATTCAGCTGTTTTGGAGGCACTGTTCAGGAAATGGCTCCAAAATTCTCTTGGCAACGCATGTATGCTGCCTCCCTCACACAGTAGGACAAAATAACCACTGTTTAGGTTCTGCAGTCAGCTCATGCCCACCAGTGGCAGTTGTTGTTAAACAAGGGCAAGGGTGTCCTTAATGAAGTTTAGTTTGCCTAGTAACTCTTCACAAGATCTGAGCTAACACCTTCTCTGAATTTCATATATTGCTAATCAGGAACTGCAGCTTACATTTTGCAACACAACAGCACGATGCTTTCAAACGTAGAGTACGAGCCACAGGTATAATAAACATTTGCTTATTTAACAGTACTTCAGTAAATCAATTCGTTTTTGCAGGATGCAGTTCTCCTTTTCCTTTGAATACAAATAACAGTGACATTCTGGGAAGCCATATATTTAAATTGTCCCTAATACTTATTAGCTATTTGAATTTGATGCAAAAGTGGAAGTTATCAGAAAAGCACTGAGATAAGGGAACATAAATTAGCAACTCATTGTTGTGTTCTCTCCTAGTTCTACATTTACAGAGCCTTCACATGCTTTTACAGCCTCTACGAATTTCTCGCTTGTATGAAAATATGAACTGCACTCTATGATACTGTGCTAAGCCTGGTATGAATAATATTCTTTAACAAACTATCACAAAGGGACAGATGGCAAAACAAATCTACAATTTAGTATTATTGCTCATGAAAGTTTATCCAATGGGAAACAATATGAAGTTAGTGTGAGCAGTACGAATGAACGAACAGTAACACATACCAGCATAGCCAGAAGTCAAGCATTCACAGCAATTACTGCAGTATCACAGATCTTACAGTATACACTTCATTGATCAAATATAATAGTGGTAATAAAGTACAACTGCTTTGTTAATGCTAGGTTGTACCTATGGCAGAACAAGATGACGTGATTACTGGAAAGTTTATGTCTATAAAGATCACCAGCTGAAAGTCAGGATAGTAAATGTCAAGTTACTTGAACTCTCTTCAATTCTTAAGATTCCTGTTGTACCTCAGGATTAATTTTAATCCAGTATATTGTGGGGTTGAGGGAAGGAAGAAAAAGAGACAAAAAGAGAACACACAAAATTTTTATATGCATTTTAAATCATAGCTACAAATGTAAGGATTGCCTAACCTGGGACTCAATTAGAAAAGAAAAAAATGAAATATATGCTTTTAAGTAGTATATACATGTATGATTTGTGAGTGTCACGAGGATGGAGCCAGGCTCTTCTCGGTGACAAACAATGATAGGACAAGAGGTAATGGGCACAAGCTGGAACACAGGAGGTTCCACTTAAATTTGAGAAGAAACTTCTTCTCAGTGAGGGTGACAGAGCACTGGAACAGGCTGCCCAGAGAGGTTGTGGAGTCTCCTTCTCTGGAGACATTCAAAACCCGCCTGGACGCCTTCCTGTGCAACCTCATCTAGGCGTTCCTGCTCCAGCAGGGGGATTGGACTAGATGATCTTTTGAGGTCCCTTCCAGTCCCTAACGTTCTGTGATTCTGTGATTCTGTGATTTCACAGCACTGCCAGAAAAGAGAAATGATTCAGTGCCTTCATCTTCTCAGCTCTAGGATTAAAAGCAATTGTATATTTGCATGCATGCTTAGTAGAAATTGGTGTCAACTTAGGGAGATAAGAACTACTGAAATACAGGATTGAATTTATAGAAGTGATTATGCCAAAGTGCTAATAAATAAATTAAATTAAACTAATTATGCTAATTAAAAATCAAGCCAAATACCTACAAAGAGATTCATACTGACAGTAAACAGATTGCAAGAAATCTCTGAGAAATTCAGATGTAAGTTGAGGCACTGTCCAACCAATGAAAATTTCATTAAAAGATCGTATTTCATTTCTCATATGCAGGCTTTGGAAGAACTCCAAAAAAAGGATTCTCTTACACAACAAAAAATAATTTTATAGTGTTTTTGAATTATTAGTCTAATTATGAAGTTCTGATATTGATTAATATTTAATCCGAATTTTAATTAGTCTAATCAATCAGGCAACAAGTGGCATTCACACGTCAGCAGAACCTTCTCTGCTTTATCCTTGTCTGATAATAGCTTCAAGTATGTCAAAGTATCTTGTGAGACTTTTTATCCTTGAAGCTGTAATCCTTGGTATACTGAAGTAACAGAACACAACACGAGTCCCCAGGATTATACTGTATGGATTGTAAAAAGCTTTGTGTGGGTCTTTGTTTCAAACTGCTCCATGATACAGTTTACTTCCTGATATACATAAAAGAATTGCCATTATAAAAGTTATCTTAATAGTAGTATCCTTACAAGGAAAAAAAATATCCTCATTATTAAAATGTACCTATTTTCCCACTTTGTGTGTGTACATAATGTAGGTAGCAATTAATGCTGGATTGTATTTTAAAAAGTTACTACCTAGATTGTGATAATCACAAAAAATTCTATTTAACTACAATTCCATACTGCAGTTGTTAGCTGGGTTCCCAAAGGGAAGAAAGGAGTTGTGATCATGTCCAACACAGGTGTCTATACTAGCCCATACTATCAATAACTGCTCACTCTGGGGACAGAAGAGCAGAGATTTCAAAGACATTAAGTTCCTAAAGGTTCTGTGAAAATCAATAGCTACTAGGTATGTGGCTTCACTAAGAAAAGAGTTGGAGACCAAACTTTCTCCTTTCAAAACATCAGAGATTTCACAGGGGAAAACACACTGGAAAAAAGCTACCTTAGCTGCAGGCTAACAGGTTAACCTGGTTAAAAATACAGGAGAATTGATAAGTTTCTGAGACAGTTTTGTGTACCTGTATAAAGTCACCTGAATATCACAGCCTCTGAAGGAAGAAAATATTCCAGGTTAGATACCACTGTGTCTGTGAGCATCACCTATCACACATACACATACATATTGTAAAGATGATAGTACACTCAAATTTTCTCTTGTACCCTGAGATCTTGTTAGTAATGTTCCCTGCCATCAAATCTCCTGTTTAGAAATGTGATTCAGCAATCACTGGCTCACTGACATGTCAGCATGTAAAACATAATAGCAAAATTTGAAGATAGCAGGATTTCGTGACTCTCCTCTTATTCAAATGCTTCGTCATCTGTCAAAACATGAATATGAGAGCTCAGAGGAGGCACTACGTTTCTTATCCGTGGTCTAAAATATTTTAGTGAGACTAAAAATCTCTTGCACATTTTAGATACATATCTTTATTTCCTTTCAGGAATGATAACAAAACTAGCGTAAGGGCTCTGAGATTATTACCTGCTGGCAGAATTTGGCTATATGGGCTAAGGGCAGCTGGTCCCCATCCTCAGGGAGGTGCCCACTGCCAACAGCTGGAACTGCCTGGCAGCCGCCCTGATCCCTTGGAAGGTGGTGCCCATGGAGACATGTTTTTTATGCTTAAAAAGCAAGACATTATATGTGGCCTTAATGTGGGCTATGAGGAAAGTCAGGTTGAGCTGACAGAGTCTGATGAAAATGGCAATTTTAGGTGTTGCAGTGCAGTCATCAGAAATTAATTCTGTACCTTCTTCAGGTGCGGGAAAACTCTCTGAGAAGTAAGATGAAAGAGAAGAGAGTCTTCTCCTGCCTGAGACGGGAGAACAACTTGGGATGAGCTGCAGACTTTTAAAGGGTCCCATCAGGAAGGAAGCCCACCTTCCTTATGCATGAAATGCTGAGTCTAAACACAAAGGAGGAGTCAAGGGTTTCCTGTCTTCAGAATTTACCTCACGAAGGATGTTCAACTTCCTCAAATACTCCTTTGAGCCATAAAAGATGGCAGAAAAAGTATAGAGTTTGAGAAGGCCAGCTTTTTAACAAAACAACCAACAGTGCTTGTCTAATGTTGACACTCCCTCAACATCCCCTCTCCATTTTTTAAAAAACCTGAGAATCAGTAGTCTATTATACACTTAACTTGCCTGTGTGATGTATTGACTAGTGAGGGAAATGATAAACCACTGTAAACAGAAATATGAATCCTGTGGATAATATTCCTCCTACTCAATACATTGAAGCAGCAGTGTTAGAGTAGATTAAACTTAATTTGTCTCAAGTTTAAATAACAGCTTACGAAGCCCAGGACAGGCATCATTTCAACCCCAACATCCATGAGGTACAATATAGCTACATAAATTTCAGGTTTTTTACACTCATAATGGCACTGATTATAATTCTAGGGAGGATATAAGTTGCTACTGTAACATTGTGTTTCACTGCAGAAGATACCTAACACCTACACACATTTTACCATTCCCTGGTAACAGAAAGTTAAAAGCAGTGTACGTCCTGGGCAAAATGTTGCCTGTACAGTGCAAAAATAGCAACAAGGTTTTGCCAACTTAGTAATTCTTTGTTAATATTCATCAACAATTTTCCAACTTACAGATAATCAAGAGTGAAATAATTTCCCCACATAAAATGTTCATGGAAGAGCATAGCAGTATGCTATCTTTAAATAAAACAATCTTCCTTATTGCCTTCCCTAAAACCACCATGTGCTGAGTTTCACCTTCAGACTAAGTAATGCACTGTGCAGGCTTCTTTCATTTAGATTTTAGTGTGTCTGTTAAAACAAAATACAAGGTTGGTCTTAACAGACACACTGCAACAAGCATGCTAAGTGTTTACCTTAAATGATAACAGAAAAACAGACACAAGATATACTTGCACTACAGTAATATTTCCGATTTTCCTGTTACTGTCATTTACATCTGGCAGCATCCTTCTTCACCACTGATGCTAACACTGGTACTCATGGCAAGCAATTTTCCGAAGCTAACCTGCTAGAACACTACTCATCCTGACTGCAGACAGAGCAGTGTCAATCTCTTTCCAATTCACTGCCCTGAATCAGCTCACTGTGACAGCCAAAGGTAAGTATCTGGGGGCAGCTACCCTGTAAATTGGTGAGGTATGTCACCTAACCACATTCAAAACCACTGAGATTCAGGAGGAGGGTTGTACACCTTATTAGAAAAATAACAAATGAGTGAAAAGAAAAACACAGGAAATGAAACTTGGTCAAATAAAAGGAATTTTGTACGTCTAAGAAAATGCAATAATGCTTATTATAGTGAATGGCCAGTCTGTCTCCAAGACCAGAAAGATAAATTTGCTTCAGAGAAAAGGTTACTGTCCAGAACATCTAGAAGATCTCTAAGGAAGACTGGAGATAAAAGCTAAAAATGCCCCACTGAGAATGGGTAATCTCTGACAAGATCTCACTGAAAGCACACTCAAAAGCAGTATGGTTGCTGTTGTGCGAACAAGTAAAGGACTTCCACATTCAGGCCTACCAGGATATCACTTTGCACTAAAACGAAATTTCCTTCTCCCAGTAGATGGCAGAAGTTCAGTCATATGGGCAACAACTTTTCCTATTCCAGATACCATTACAGAATGATTGACTGAGGAGCTGTATCTTTTTCTTATGAAACTACCTATCTTTTCCTGATGATTACATGATACAACTCATATTATCATTGCAGCAGGAGGGACAGTAATCGCAAGCAACAAAAAGGAAATTATTTTTGATGGAGTTTCTTATGAAGATGATGATGAGAATTTGTCCCTGAATACAATAAGGAGGACAGCTGGAATTCAAGATTTACACTTAATACTATTCCCATGAAAACTGCACTCATTGAAGTCTACAGGGGAACTGCACTGTGACCTTCAATGGCTTTAAAAGAGACAACATTGTGGCTATCAAATAATCATCAGCACCATTTTATAACTCTAACTTGCAATTCATTACAACTTTCTACCATTATGTTTTTGGTGTAACTCTGATACACAAAATGAGACTATTTTCCCCATGTTGCTTAGTAATTTCAATATTCTCTGAAAACATCTTAACAAGCAATTTCCTTTCAGAATTCCAGCAAACTCAATGTGCCAATCTTGAGAAGTTCTCCTCCACACTTCCAAAAGCAAATAATAGTTACTGAACATAAATCTTCTGAAGGCCTTGTAAATGAGTTTAAGTAATTTCTGCCAGCATTCTCTGCCATTTTGAACAATTGAGGTTTTTAGGATTAGATAGGCATCTAAACTGTTCAGGTGCTGCCTTACATTGTCTTAGATCCTGGGTTGCAGCTTCAATTTTTAAATGAGAGAAAGTTATTAAAGTACAGTTGCATCTTTTCCCTTTCAGTGTCCCTATTTTCAAAAATTGGATCCTTCTTTAAAAAATAAAATAAA
>NW_010197867.1:0-2322 GCF_000695765.1 Mesitornis unicolor | reverse complement strand
AAAGGTGCCAAATCAATGAATGTCTGAAATACACCCAGCTGTGCAAGGGAGTTAATTAGTATCTCTACCTTTCACTCACCAGGATTGGCATCCTGTGTAACTCTGATGGAATACAGTGTAGCAGTAAAAGCAGAGCTATATGAGAACACACTAATTCTCTGTCCTGCCCGCTGCTCTGGGGAGTACCTGCAAAACAAGCAACAGTTGTTTAAAGTGAGAATTAAGCCAAAGTGGTGTCAGGAGTAATGTGGTTTGTGTTACCGTCTCCATCAGAGGTAAGCAGGTTTTAGAAAGCAGTCTTAATGAAGAGTACATGATCAGAGGGCTGAAGCACCTCTCTTATGAAGGCACACTGAGAGAGCTGGGGCTGTTCAGCCTGGAGAAGAGAGGGCTCCAGGGAGACCTTATTGCGGCCTTCCAGTTCCTGAAGGGGAACTACAGGAAAGCTGGGGAGGGACTTTTTACAAGGGCATGGAGTGATAGGATGAGTGCAAGGGGGTAGATTTAGATCAGATATTAGGAAGATATTCTTTACTGTGAGGGTGGTGAGACACTGGAACAGGTTGCCCAGAGAAGTTGCGAATAACCCTTCCCTGGAAGCGTTCAAGGCCAGGTTGGACAGGGCTTTGAGCAACCTGGTCTAGTGGGAGGTGTCCCTGCCCATGGCAGGGGAGTTGGAACTAGATGATTTTTAAGGTCCCTTCCAACCCAACCATTCTATGATTCTGTGTTTATAGTGGAACAGAGAAGGCATTCAGATTCTCTTTTCTTCTGAGGTGTTTGGGGGTGGAGGGTGTGTGTGTGTGTGGGATACACCACCTTACAAATAAGATCCTACCTTGGAAGGCATTAAGCTGCTGTTTCAGATCAGTTTCTGACACAGAAATTTTTAATCCACTTGTCACTTGACCTGATTGTGTATGCAGAATAATTTTCTAACTTTAGTCTTACTACTTAAGTTAATCTAGTAGGAAAAGATTTATTATATGGTGTTTTTACAAAAGGCTTTCTGAAACAAAAACCTTTTATCTGCTTGCATATAAAAACCTATGACTTCTTCCAATTTTATGCTTACTGGGATAGGAGAGAGGCAAGACAACCATAGACTGAAGGGGTATACATATTTCCATTCTGATTGGATACAAGTAATGAAGCTTTGGTTTTCTGATTGAAGAGCTCTGCACTGGCTTTCATAAAAGCTTTTTCCACATCTCTGTCAAAATATATATCTTCAAGTTTTGCATCCCTATTAAAAAAAGGTTCAGAAACAGTTACTAATATAGCAGCAAGGAAAAGCACCTTGGATGTTTAACAAATCAAACTATCTGAATAAGGAAGACAGCAGCTATTCTCACCTGAAAGCTTCCAAACCACTGAAAACACCATTTGCTGTTTCTAGGTTCTGGTCACCAAGAAAGTCATTCAGCAATAGTCTAGCCACAGATTTCTGTACCAGTTTACAGTAGGGAGAATGAAAGATCATGAATCCAAAGTCATTCAAGGTGAAATGTATGTCTGTCCCCTCTGGAAGTGGCAGAAGTGTTGTGTTACAACTTATGTTTAGTACTCACTTCAAGTATTAAAATAAAATGGAGGGATGGCAGGATATCAGTCATCGTAAAACATCAGCATACAAAATACAACCATAAAACTAACTATTGCTGGCAAGTTCATTTAACACACTGCTGCTACTTCTATTTAAAAATTAGTTTCTTAGTGATCTAGTGCACCAGGTAGCAATGTTTGCCCTTTTTCTTCTAGAAAAAGTTATAAGCTTAACAGAATCTCAGTATTTCTACCCAGCATTTTGAAATAAGAAATAATCTACTTCATCTAACTATCTAATCTTCAAGCCTATGCTGCTTAATATAGATGAAGCAATTACTAAATATATGGCAGTAAAAAAAAATTAATCAGTATCTTTATACAACATGTAAATATTAGCCTCAATACTTAAGAGCCTTGGTAGAGGAGGGAATGACACACTTAAGCAAGATGTTATACATTACACCAACAAAAGCTTGTAGAGACTACTTATTGACTATCAGATACTTAGCCATACCAGAACAGAAATAAGACATTTCTTTATGAGAGAGCACAAACGTATCAGTTGCTTCGGAACACATAAACACAAAGAAAGGAACCATGTACTAGTCTTTAGATTGGATGCTAGAACTTAAAAATACATTTTCTGTGTACCTACACATTCCAATATTTGACAGATCTTGCAGTCTCATGTGAGGATACGTACTCTTTTGCCACTGGGCGTGGATTTTCTTGCGATAGACAGCATAGCAGCGATCTAATGCACTGAGGTAGCAC
>NW_010197866.1:862-4420 GCF_000695765.1 Mesitornis unicolor | reverse complement strand
GAGGCTGACCGGGCTGTAGTTTTGGAAAATTCTGTAGAATTTTCCCCTCAAAATCCACATTTTTGTTAGCACAGTTTTACTGAGCAGCTTTTCATAGAACTGATGGCTTCGGCACAACGTGGCTACTTCCACATCAATGTTCTTTGGCCCCACCTGTGTACACTGAAGCATACCTTGGTTTTCAGTGTATTCATCTGAAAAAGGAAAAACAAGCAGCAGGTTTTTCTGGTACAGCAACATAATTGAAATCCCTTCTTTTCTCTCTTCTGATGACTGGCTCCCTTGGTGGAAGTTGCTGAGATCGTGCAGATTATCTTGGCAGTATCTGATCCCTCATCTCACACTTAACAGGGATTTACAAATCTGGAGCATGTAAGAGACTCATGGAGTAAATGAAACAGAAATTCCACTTGTCGTGGTGCAATTCTCACCAGTTTCCTTTTTAGTTGTTAGGAGATGGTATCACTTCAGGCCAATAAGCACCTGAAATTGGGCGTCCCTCTGCAGAATTGAGCTGCGTTGTGGTTTCTGTTGCCTCCATCGCACGTCTCATCCAAGGACTGCTCAGTATTTTACCCACTTACTACTTAGAGCACAATCTATGGCAGTGGTTGGAGCAGGGATCAGAAGCCAGCACTTCCCTCTCCCCAGAGAAAGCACAACGCAGAGCCCTGCACTCCCTCTTCCTCACTCCACACCAAGAGATTTGGGGGTTTTTAACCCTGTAGCACTTCCACAAGCAGGAGGATGCTGCAGAGCAGTCCCCAATTTCCAGGTTTCAGCTGAGGTTTCGCGCTTCTTGAGACAGTCAGGAAAAAGGAGGCAGCTCCTTCACTTCTTTATGGCTCAAACCAGTGCTCTGTGCTCTTAGGAAAGGATGACAGGACCAACCAGTTTCAGGAGAAGGTAGGAGGGCATCTTGTGTCCCTGAAGAATGAGGTGCAGCATCACCCTGGGCTTTTCTGGCTACTTGGTTCCTACCAAAACCTCGTGTTTGCATCACATCGGCTGTAGACGTGCAGGTAGACGGTTATGCAGTAAACACAGTCTGATGTTACAGAACTGCATTGCAGTGTCCAGCTGCATAGTGGATCCAGCCCTTTATCCATTCTGAACTTTGTGTCCTCAGATAACATATTTCTTTCATGAAAGTTGCCTCTGTAAGGTTATTCTCAAAGTGGGGGAAATGGCAGACCTGCTAGCATCCAGAGACCTCATCTCCTTTCGAAAGCCTGTGAAAGCATCCAAATTTCCTTGTACAAATACAACCACAGGCTCCAAATGCAGGTGACAGAGTGAACACCGAACGCTTATTTCCATCTCCTCCCACCTCTAGAAAGCACGGATGCAAATTCTCTCTACAAGGCAGCAATTTGTCTTGAAAAGCCCAGCTGTTCGCAAAGGTAAAAACACAGAGTCAGACCCTTGATGCTCTGCAGCCCCAGATTCAGGGTATGTGCCTTCCAGCTTTCTGCTGATTGCTTTATAACATTGAATACAAACCCAGAAACTCCGCTTGTGTATCGTGGTAGTGCAGTGCATTTCGGATATGGACGTTCTCTTCAGTGGCTGGCGCAGAAGCAGAGGAAAAGAAAATCATTTCACGTGGCTGCGTCTCCACTGGTGGACGTTTTCTATAAGCTGGGCACAGCTGGCTTTGCACTGCCCTTGTCTGTACTTCATCCGTGTGTCTGCGTTGAATTTTGATCGCTTCTGACAACGCGCGGTCCCCAGGGACTCGCACAGCCCGATTGCATACATGGGCTGTGTTGTGCTCTGCATTGCATCGCCGTCTAATCAGGTTAAAGTGCTGAAGATTTACTAATGGGAACGCTCGGCCGCCCTAGATTTTGTCTTAAATTTATTGTTTTACTTTAAAAGTTGATCCACTTCAGTACCATTCAATCTAGGATGTTAAAGGACAAAAATAGCCTGTTGCATTCAACGGATACTCTAAATTAATCTAAATTAGGAGGAATTTTGTTGAGACACACTCAGTGAAACCATGATTCAAACACTTCATTTCTGTTCATATTTATCCATTGCCCACAATGGACGTAACGAAAAGAAAGAGAACATATTCCAGGAATGCTAAGATAGTTTAGTGTAAGTGAGATATCAAAAAACTGAACATTAAATTTCAGTCGATGTTGACTTGTACTTCCCAACGGCTTCCAAAACCAGTGTGAAAGGACTCACTGCAGTGGAAAGGCTTCCCAAGGATAAGATCACAGCATCCCAGCATCCCAGGCTGTCAGGAGTGGGAAGGGCCCTGGAAAGCTCCCCCAGTGCAACCCCTGCCACAGCAGGATCACCAGAGCAGTCACACAGGAACACGGCCAGGGCTTTGGGGGTCTCCACACAAGGAGACTCCACAACCTCTCTGGGCAGCCTGGGCCATGCTCCAGAACCCTCACACTCACAAACTTTGGCCTCAGCTTCAGCTTGAACCTCCTGTGCTCCAGCTTGGGACCATTGCCCCTTGTCCTGGCATTGGCCATCCCAGAGCAGAGCCTGGCTCCTTCCTCCTGACACTGCCCTTTCCCAATGGATCCCCAGCAATGAGGGCACCCCTCAGTCTCCTCTGCTCCAAGCTCCAGAGCCCCAGCTCCCTCAGCCGCTCCTCAGCAGGAGATGCTCCACTCCCTCCAGCATCTCCTCCCTGTGGCCCTGCTGGACTCTTTCAAGCAGTTCCTGTTGTTCTGGAGCTGAGGGCCCAGCACTGGACACAAGATTGCAGCTGTGGTGTGAGCAGGGCAGAGCAGAGGGGCAGGAGAACCTCTCTGCCCTACAACCACCCCTTCTCATCCACCCCAGGATGGCGTTGGCCTTCTTGGCTCAAGGGCACATTGCTGCTCATGGGCATTGCTGCCACCAACACCCCAGGTCCTTCATTTGAACCCATGTGTTCACAAGATGCAAATGTAGGAGATACTTGATTGGAATGCAGTCGGGCAGCACAGTCTCATCCAGTCGGGGAATTTCTGCAGTACGAGGACAATTTGGTACCAGCTGAATCGTGTGAGCCTGAGACCTGGCCCCTGCTAAAGCCTCTGCCCCGGGGAGTGACAGTGCAGAGCCCACTGGTGTGGTGCAGAGCCCACCTCCAACTGCCTCAAGGGAGGTTGTGGAGAGGTGGGTGCTGGTCTCTTCTCCCCGGTGATGGGGGATAGAACAAGGGGAAACGGCACCAAGCTGTGCCAAGGGAGGTTCAGGTCAGAGCTAAGGAGGAAGTTCTTTCCTGAGAGGGTCGTCAGAAGCTGGCACAGGCTGCCCAGGGAGGTGGTGGAGTCCCCATCCCTGGATGTGTTTAAAGAGCGGGTAGACGAGGTACTTAGGGATATGGTTTAGGGGGTAGACAGGAACGGTTGGACGTGATGATCTCAGAGGGCTTTTCCAACCGAGCCATTCTGTGATTCTGTGATTCTTGGGGTATCGGGTGCTGTCTGGGGCATTATCTGATGGGTGCTGGGGAGCGTTCCCTTACACTGGTTTCCAGCTACGCTGTCCTCCACCTCATTTCCACACCATCTTCCGCAGTGCCTCACCCCTGACAGA
>NW_010197866.1:0-831 GCF_000695765.1 Mesitornis unicolor | reverse complement strand
TCTTTCCCTCCCCAAGGGAAATCACGCCTTGGTGCTTCGCCAGGTCCCTCTTACAGGAAGTGTATTAAACATTTCTTTGAAATCATCCCCGTTACTGGAATCCAGCTCGCTTTTAGAGCACCGTAACAAAAACCTGGCTCTCAGGTGGCCGCTGCAGATCCCCTCATTACAGAGAAAACCCAGTCACTGCCAGAAGGGAGTTTTGGCCTCCCAAACGCTTGTCCCCAGCCACAGCGGTGAGGGCTCTGTGCACTTTGCACCCCCCTGTGGAGCTGACAGTGAGACGGTGCGTGAAGTTTAATCCTGTATGTTGAATGCGGACAGAAGTCCTCGGAGGTTTGCTCCTGCATGGCCAACGGGCTCAGTGCTCAAGCTGTTACGTGCATAACTGCTAAGAAAATTGAGCAGTTCCCGCTGGCCGACAGCAGAGGCTCCAGAGAAGCCTTCAGGCTCATGAGCAGGGCTGCGCAATGGGAAGTGCAGAATAAGCAGCTCCAGCAGCTGAGCTGTGGCCTGACGG
Organism: Mesitornis unicolor; assembly: GCF_000695765.1. NCBI lineage: Eukaryota > Metazoa > Chordata > Aves > Mesitornithiformes > Mesitornithidae > Mesitornis > Mesitornis unicolor. The sequence goes on along the minus strand of NW_010197866.1, from coordinate 311 downwards.
CCTTCGGGCTAAGAAGGGTCAAGCCCTGCCCCTTGCTAAGCCCCAGAGCAGGCTAAGTAAGGATGTGTCTGAGCCGTGTTTCAGTGGGGAGAAAAGGCAGTGCGCTCGCATGGCCCAAAATGTTACGTTGTGTATCGTTCAGTTACACCTTTCACTTGCACACAGCAACGTGCTTTGCAGAGAAACAGCGGAAGCGCCTTCTGTGTTTTGATTTTAACACAATATAACCAATTTTTTGTTTTCGTATGTTGTCCTAACTGGCCAGGAATCCTTTTCAGGGTAGTACGGATCACAGAATCACAGAATGGCTC
>NW_010197865.1:0-4462 GCF_000695765.1 Mesitornis unicolor | reverse complement strand
AACGTTCTGTGATTCTGTGATTCTGTGGTACCATTGACATTAATTATTCCGTTGTGGCTCAATGATGTGCAGAATCACTAAATGATTCCTTTATTACAAAATACCATATTTGAAGAATGTGTTGGATGGAAACACAGGTCTACTCATCACCTCCATATTGCTATTGAGAACTTGTCTTCTATCCCAGACTGAATCACTATGGAGAATTGAAGAGAACAGGAATTTTTGCAAATGGCTTTCAAAAGAAATTAAAGTTGTTCTATTCAGAGGATGTCTACTTGTCACTCATACTTTAGCTGTCTCACAGTAGAGGGCAGAAGTGAATTCTTTTCAATTTGCAATTTTCAGGCTAGTAAATTGAAAAATCAACACCTGCCCTTTCTAGCTTAAGGTGGATTGACAACAAAAGGTCACATTTTCAACATGAGTATGTTATGCATTACCCCTTATTGTATCATTATTTTCAGGTTTTATATTGGCCCACTGCAATAGATTTTTAAGCACCTAGTGATCATCAATGTAGTAATACTCAGAACACCCTCGTGGGAGAGGTAAGTCCTATTATTTCTTGTTTACAACTAGAAAACTCAGTTGCAACGAGTCTCTTGGGCTTGTCTGTGATAGCATAAGAATTCTGGCAAGTTCAATTGTCAAGTTACTGTGCAAATCACCAGGGTCCTGGTTATCACTGGCATCTGCACAGTGTGACTCCACTGCTGTTCGTAAGGGTAAGGGTGCAGGTTTTACCTTCTCGCTCCCTATGTGCTTTCTGATTTATTGCTGTAAATTTTTTTACATTTGAATGTTTTACCAGCTTTCTGACTTAAGAGGCACTGACAAACCAAGGAAATGGTCAACAAAGACCAATGGTCAGTTGGGGTTGACAACAAACATGAGCAGGAATTCTAGAGAGCAGCTGGTAGAGAGTGTACAAATATTTTTGTCTCTCTGTGGAAGTCATGAATTTGGGCTGCAGAGTGTTAACTTGACACTGTGTGCTTTCCTTTGAAGACAAAAAAGTAAGCTTTTCACCCGTCTCATTTTTAAGTGCTAGAAGTAGTGTCAGATGGGTTTGGGTGGACAACACTATCGTAGCCTGCAATTAAAATCTTTCCATGCAATTCATTCCTAGACAGTGACAATCTAAGAAATAATCTCATTTGGGAATATGGTTCATACCAGGAAGGAAGAAGAACCTGAGGTGTATGACTTGGCTAAGTGACAGTGAAGGGTCTCAGCCTGACATATTTAGACAACTATTTTATGAGTATGACCATCAATATTATTTCCAGCAATAATTTTTCAGGATGGAATGAGGCATAAAATTAGGAAATGCAAGACTATAAAGTGGTCTCTTAAAGTATATGAGGGAAGCACATTAGAAATGAGCAGCAAAATTTTACTGAATGTACTTTAAAAATGGACAGTTCTAACCCAGTGAATAATGGTTTTGCCCCTAACAGTTGCAGTTCATGAGTGTCAGGAAGTTTAGGGTAGAGGTACCTGGGTGGTATTCCAGTAGGGTAGCTGAACGGCTTCAGCTCAGGCAGGCACTGTGCACTAAAAGCTGTATAACAGGTAGTTTTTCAGGATGGAGAAGATAACCTAGAAGAAAAGATACTCTGGAGTGGAGGAATGGATAAGGAAAGTTTAGCAGAAAATGTGGCTGTGCAGGCTTTTAAGAGGTGGTCTAGGATGAAAGGTGTGAGCTGTGCTAACAGGGGCGGGATGGGGAGGGTTGATGTTGCAGTGGGGAAAGGCGGTGCCTGGAGGCACGCAGGGAAGTTGAAGCAGAGGCATCTCAGCAAGTTCAGTGCAGGTGGCTCCTTTCAATAGAAACAAGTGGACTTTTTGGAGAGTCTTGAGTCCATCAGCTGGGAAATATAGGGGATGGGGAAAAAACAAAAGGCAGAGGACATGGTGCAAGGTTGCAGAATCTAGTACTGGGGCCGTTCCTAAACTGGGAGTTGAGAAACTCGATGCTTCAGTTCTTTTCCATATCAGCATATTATTTAATTCATGTGTTTTGGGAGACTGAAAAATTATTTTTAACAACAGTCTGCAATTTTCGTTGTCTATTCAACATCTTTTTCTTTTTAGAAAAACAAAGTGACATTTTCTATGGGCATGAGGTGATATCATGAGTTATGTGGATTTGCATGACCAACTCTTTTATTTTTGAAGTGTTTGAAGATTGTCTCTGTGCTTTTAAACCTCCTAAACTACTTGCCTGTTGCTGTGGTTCCATGTATAGTATGGCTCCTGGAAGAAAGTATGTGACTGGTTTAATTTGGGAGCCTGATTCTCTTCATAATCACCTCAGTTTTATACCAGGGTAACCCTGGGGACTTGTCTGAGTAGGAACAGGCTCACGTTCAGTATCTCTTCAGTTTGTGATGGGAACTGTGTAACAAGATTAATAAATCATCTTCCTAGCTTTTAAAAAACCCCAAACTTGTTTGGGTAATGAAACTTACAGTAATGAAATAATCATAGATCAGTTGGATTGCCTGAGGGTTAAACCGTGTCCATCTCTGCGTAATATGTTTTGCTCTTTTGCTTAACCATCCATTCATGATATTTCTCTACTGCAGAAACATAACCCAAGACTTCTGCTGACTGGACAGAGGGTCAGCTCAATGCAGGGCAAATTCCTGTTAATGAGATTTTGATTCTTCAACATTTCCAATCAATGTTTACTTGAAACGCATGGAGGGAGTCTGATGTTACCAATCCAGTTCTCAATTGTTTCTCAAGTAGGCAATCACAATTATTTGTCTTGTGTGGGTGTTTTATTTTTTTTTTCATGGAGGTCATAGGTTTGTGTTGCTCAATGTTAACTAGCTCCTTAATAGGCCGTGATATGCACTTCAGTGAAAGCTTGCTTATGTTTCTGTCGTTATTATCTTTCTAGAAAGAAAGTATCAGTTTATTCTACTAGACAACCTCAGTGTTTCTTAATTAGTAACTTTTCCTGACTTAATTCCTTGGCAGTGACTGTTTGGAAAATGAACTATTCTTGCATGTGTATGTAATGCAACCAGTATTCTTACTGAGCATCATAGGTGATCATAGGGAACGTGTACACCAGTTATGCCACTATTCATTATGCTTTGCCAATGTCTAATTTCTGTGACGTTGCACTTTCCTGTTATTCACCTAACTTTACCAAAGCAGCAGCTCAGAGGTAAACCCTCCGGTTTCCTTGGGGAATGATGTAGCTGCTCTGATGTTAAAACATTCCTTCTTGTCCTGTCTGGGCGGTCCTTTGCCATCAACATGCAACCTAGTCACCAGGGCCACATGTGTCCAGATCCTGCTGTCTGTGTGTCGAATGGAGATCTTAAAGGAAATTAGTCTCTTCCCCTCCCTCCCTCCCTCACCTTCTGCCTTGTTTCTATTGAAAAGGAGTAGCACGAGAACAGTCATCGGAATAGCCAGGAATGGGAACTTATGGCAATAATGGTCTGTGTATGCCCCGTTAAATAACGTCCTATCTCAGAGAGGGCTGGAATGCCATGAGGTGTTGAGCTAGGACATGTACAATGCAGATCATTGACAGGTAGACATATTTGCTATTATATTGGAGACAGATAATATCTTCTGTACTGGTGGCCACAGTTTGAGACATCTCATTTCTTTCAAAAACTATTTGTGGGTGCCTGTTCTCAGGAAAGCATCTTCATTGGATCCAGAGTGCATTTAGACTTACAATACTGTGTAGTATTAGCACCGGCCTAGAGGCTTAACTGTAAGCTTGAGCTTCGATCATGGGAACTAAGAATCTAAATGGTTAACGCTGGAGTACCTGACTTGCAGTGCCTGTATTCTGCATTAGATCTTATCCTGACAATCTCCAGCTGTGGCAACTGGGGCTGCTGTTGCATCTTCCCTCTTACACAACTCATTTTGTGCCATTCATTATAGCTACTGCAGTTGTTCTTTTGTGAAGGGTTTGTCACATCTACCTGGCAGTGAAAGGCCTCTGCTTAAAAGTTTTATTTTAAAATAAAGTGTAGCTCAAGGTCTGGTATGATAACTTTCAGTTAGTTAGAAAGGAGTTTGCTAGAGGCCAACATTTTCAGAAAAGATAAACCAGCATTTGAAAACTTGGCCAGCTAGAGCTTTTCCAACAAAAGGTTGCTCAGATATGCAAGGGGAGAGTTATTTCAGATTCTCCTTCTGTAGCCTGACATTGAATTTTCTTGACATTGGGAACCCTCTGCATAAAATAGAAAAAGAGCCAAGTTCTAGGAAGTGGCTGACCCTCTGGCCTGGGGCGGCCAGCCACAAAGCAACAGTCAGAGTAGTCACATAAATTGTGATGAATCACAACCTCTGATTCTGGAGAGAGGTGAAAAAAATTCCAAATCTACTGAAATTGAAACATAATAAAGTAAAATGCCCCTAATACAGGGTAACCATGTGCATTTGCCTTATAGATATAGATATAGATATATAT
>NW_010197864.1:1244-10503 GCF_000695765.1 Mesitornis unicolor | reverse complement strand
ATTTAGTGGCCAGCCCAGCCCTAAGCCATGAGAACTAGGGCTTAAAACTGAAAATCTGAACATTTTTAAAATATAAGAATGTTGGGGTGATAGAGCTGTCTTAAAAATGTCATCTGTTTCTGATTCACAAATGTCTTATATCTCCAGCCACACTGAACTCCATTTGTAGATATATGTCTATACAACTATCTTGTTAAAAGATACAGGGACTTTTTTTGTTCTATTTAATTTCTGAGGAGTATTGCCTTGATTCTGAAATGCACTTTTTGGATCATCCTAGCACATAGAAAACTGCAGTACATAAATTTGCACTTTCTCCTAAAAAATATTTGCTCTGAAACAGCAAGGAAGTGTTCTGTAAAAGAAAGATAAAAACAAATCATGTTCAGTAACTTCAGTGCTGTGAGTAAAAAAAAAAAAAAAAGGCAATAGAAAAAAAAAGCAAAACACCAAGTACACCGATCAACATGGCATTATACAAGTAAACTTTAGAAAACCTCCATTTTATATCCATAAAAACAGAAAACCATCATCATCAAAGCATCTATCACAACAGCACAATGTATTAACTAGAAAAGTCTACATTGCAAACATATGAAAGGTGATATTTTCTCTATTATATTTAACCGAATTATTTCTTGTTTCTGACCTTCATTTTTGAATATGTTCAAACTAGCAGGATTTATTAATAAATCAGTTATATGACATTTTTATTTCATTTTAGTTTTAAAAAACATACAGAATCGACTTAGAATGATAATTTGTAAGAAAACTGAAAAACATGTTTAATAGCTTTAAAAGAAATTTAAAAATTTTCCATTTGCAATATAATAATATGTGTCTAATGGTTACTGCTGCCTGAGTGACGATTGTCATAATGTACATATATTATATTAATTAATGTTGTTCTAGTACACATACACATGGAACAGAATAAATCATAGCAGCTAAACTTCTCCCTAGCTGCAATGAGCATGGCTGTATATACACCCAATAAAATCTATCAGACATTTCTTCTGAAAATGGTAGATTTGATTCTGTTTCCTTTAGAGTTTGCAGGAAGAGATCTGGTCTCCTTGATTTCATCACTATGACAGTGTGATTTACATAGTGAGTTGTGCTCAGGGTAATGCACACCCCATTACCCAAAAGCAGTAAGGATGAACTACACTTTTAAGTGTTGCCTCAGCTCTTTGGCTTTTGCTGGCCAGACACAGGTGAGGTATATGTACAAGGGCACCATCAGACTTCTGCCTATGATTCAAGATGCAGAAGTCACAACTTTGATCCTCGTCCTTGTTCAAAAAAGAAAGAGAGAAATTATCTCTAGGATTCTGCTCAGTGATCAGTGATTCCTGTCGAAAACCTGACAGAAACTACACAAAAAAGTGAACAGGAGTATATCAGCTATGTTGTGCACATGTACTATCAAACCATCAGCTTGTTTTGCTTTGTTTCAGTTCACTGAAGTCACTGAAGACCACTGGTGCTTAATACTACAAATATATTGTTTGCTCTGGTCTGAAACCTGGCCCAGAATTCCCAAGGTGCTGAAGTCAGTCATGCCAGAGTTTAAAAACTACAGTTTAGATGTGACTTAGTCGTCTGGGCCTTGCTCTGTCTTTTACATAGGCACAGATTACTTCTAATGAAGTTGGTAGGAGCCTTTGGAATACAGGATCTGAAGCCTAACCTGAACTCTATAAGAGGGCATAAAGGAGAAAGTGATAATATGCTGGAAAATATGGCACCAGCTATATTATTAATGAGATTTACAAAGTCTATGATTTTCTCCTTGTATACTTGCAAATTCTATTATATGATAAGCTAGAATAATGTGGTGGTGAGCTAGGTCCAGAAATAAACAGTAATTTGTCAGATTACTGTAGTTTCCAGAAGGCATATTCTAACACAATTTTAATTATAATGTTTGAATCTCCATAGAGTCTTGCACTATAATAGTAATTAATATATTTGGCTGTTTTCAATGTGTTTCTTGCAAGCATCTTCAAACACCATACAAGTATGAATGACTTTGACCTCACAATGCATTTATGATGTAGACGTATTAGATAAGAATCACTAAAGATAATTAGCTAGGAAAAAGAACCCACAAAATATCCACTGTAGAGCTGAATTTAAAACTTGTATTTCCTTTTCCTTACTCTCAACTGAGTTATGTGCTATTTAACTACAGCAAGTACCCTTCTTAGTAAATTAACCGTACAAAGAACAGGTCAAATTAATAGCAATTTTCTGCTCTTTCTAGCAGAAAAGAGAGGAAACAATAACATGTTCTCCCCTGAAATAAACTATTTAATGCAGAAAAATAACAGAGAAGAAGTGGGAAGGGCTGCATTTTCAGAGAAGTCGATGTCAGAAAGGTGTTTGGCTACATGGTACTCCTGTAACTTGGAAAAAAATAAGCTGGAAACAAGCACATCAGTGGATGTTTCCAATTCTTTCAAGCTGTCCCTTTTAAAGAAAAATAATGTTTAATCTTGATTTTGGTTTCTTTTTTCTTTTTCATCCCCTGTCCTTATGGCAGAATTTATATGCAGAGTGAGAGCAAATAAAAAGTTTGTAAAAAATCTAAAAATGTAATATAATAATTTAGATTTTCAAAAGCTGTTATTATTGATATTACAAAATTATAAGTCAGAAGATGGAAAAGGGTTTAGTGAGAGAATCATATAAAAGAATTTAAAATAATTTAAAAAAACCCTTTGTTAATAAGAAACAAGAAGATGGCAGAGGTCTCTAGGCATTGGGAACTGGTGGAACAGCACTACAAAAAAACCTAGTGACAAAGCCAACCATAGTAAAATGCTGTTTGAAGACAAAGACAAAAAGATAACCATTGGTAGAGAAGGCAGTCAAAACTGCTGTTTCTGATCTGAAAGAGGCTGCTGTAAGGCTACATCATGATTTGATACCTTAAGGATGGGGGCAGATGGAGTAGATAAAGACCTAATAGTCTTTTTCTTACCTCCTGGTCATCTTTGCTGTACCTTGTAGTACAGGGCATAATAGGCTGGAGCAAACCCTGCACTCCAAGGGGTGGATTGTTTTCAATTATTTTAAGCTGATGTTTCTTGCATGTTTTGCTACTTGTCCACTTCTTTTGATGTTTTTGGTGAAGAAAGCAGGACATTAGGCAATAACAGCCTTCATTGACAAATTAGTAAAGAAATACTAGTAATTAAAAGTTTACCAGTTTACTCAGTTATTAAGAAACAGAGATGTAGAGGTATGTGAAATATGAGATGAATGATATATGCAATTTTGCTGGAAACCTAAAATGTATGAAGAGAAACCAAATAGCTCTGAACTCTAGCTGCTATCTACATTATAGAGTTTAGTTTTAAAAGCAATGAGGCATATGGGTAAACTTAAGTAGTATGATATGCTACCATGTCTGTCTTCTTTCTGTTATTCAGATGAGTGCATATAGAGTTAATATGAGCATCTCATCACTGTGGTTGCAATACAGTTGTATATAAATAGAAAACACTGTTGCAAAACTGCTGAATAATTGACTTTTCTTGACACTTCTTGAAATAGAGATGTGATTAAGCCCATACATTTGAAACGATGATATTCAGTATTGGTACTGAGAGTGCAGGCACTATATGATAGTAGTGGTCTTGAGAATGCAATCTACATGAGAATGAACCTCTACAAGAATTGGAATCAATGAACAAAAAGAATTGTTCCAGTGTTGTCTCCCCCAGTAAAAGGCATGACATCCGATCAATATTAATCTATCTGCAGTAGGTCCTCTTTCACTTTTGGTAGTGAAAGGGCCATGCCTTTTCATTTGCTATTCACGCTATTCTTATATACAAAAATATTTCTCTATATAGTTGGTTTAAATAAATATTAATTTTAAAAACCAGTGTTTGTGTATACATATGTACCTGTCTAGTGCTCCAATCTTCCTATCTGATAAAGTGATTGTTAGTAAACTATCAAACTTCGATGCACAAATGGTAGCAAGAGTGCAAGGCATTCTATACACATATAAATACATTTTTAGACAATAATTCTATCACAGAATGATAGTATCTTAGAATATCTCAAGATGTATGGGACCTGTAAGTATAATCAAGGTTAACTCCCTGCTCCTCCTAAGACTACCTGAAACTAAACCATATGACTAGAAGCATCATCCAGATGCTCACTGAACTCTGACAGGCTTGGTGCCATAACCACCTCCTTTGGGGAGACTGTTCCAGTGACCCACCACCTTCTCTGTGAAGAACTTTTTCCAATGTGTCTGTCCCAGGGAAGGTAGGTGCAGTTCCAGTAATCTGTCTCTCAGACTCCCATTATAGTGCAATTCTATACTAAATAGTGAAAATATTACAGTCCTTATAGCATATTACTTTTTACAGAAAAATTTAACTCCTGCGTACTTGCTCAGGTAAGATCCACTGTAATTTGGCTTTGTAATTTCTCTTTTTGGTACCTATGTCTGATACAATATTCATTGCCTAAACTCTGCTTAATGTTTTCAGACACTTATAAAAAGGTTGTATGTTTCTTTGTGCTCACAGGAGTACCACAAAAGAGACAGATTCAATGCAATGGTACAATTACATCCAAGACTGCAATTTCTCTCTGCATTCTTTACATTATCACTTTCTTAGCCCATGATCAAGAGTACTGGGTAAGTAATGGTCCACTCACAACACTAGAACTAAAAAAAAAAAAAAAATCTAGAGAGAGCAAAATAGAATAATGCAGTCATTTCTTCCCATTTTCCTTTTGATAGGGAGGTGCTGTTGTCATTAAAAAAAAAAATTATGTTCCCTTTTTTAATCAATTTCTCCTGTAAATTTCTGTACTAATAATGTTAGAATTCTATGATGTCTGAAAAAAAGATACTGATTTAAAAATATTTTAATTAGTTATGTGATTTTATAATTTTAAAAATATATGAAGACTTTTTACAAAATTATTTTAAAATTTTTAATAAATTCTATTTGCCTCAAAATTTTTATGCAGCTTGTTCTTTTAGAACATTTGTCCCCTTCTCCATTCAGCCTCTAGTTTTTAGATTACAGAGTAGATTTTTTTCAAGTTGGAAAATTAAATTAGTGTTATGAATAAGTGATTTAACGTTGAGGAATACCTTATAAAATCATGCCATCAGCTCATGGAAAACAGATTAATATATGCCTTTAGGGTTCAGCCATAAAGTTAAAAACAAATTCTACCTATGAGGTAGTCTAGTAGTTTAATTACAACATTTAGAAAATCCAGGAACATAATAGATTTTAACGTAGTTACAGTTCTCTATGTTATGGTCTTTTTATTGTCAGAATAAAGTATACTCATTTCAACACAACTTTATCTGTGCAAGATACAGGGTTAATGCTCTATATACCTCCAAGGTTTTTTTGTTTTTATCCATCAGTGTCCTTTTTTTGGATATATTTCTAATAATCTTATATTTTTCTTATCATGTTTTTAAATACTTTGTTCCAGTGCAGCAAAATTTGCACTTTCTACATTTGTGTGATCTATGTGGATGTATAGATACACTGGAACTTCACTGTAAATTCTGGAAATTACAGAAAAACAAAACAAAACAAAACAAAACAGAACCAAAAAACTCAACGACAACAAACCATGAGAAATAAAATGGAAATTCCAAGACATCTTTTTTCAACCCTACTGTAATCTTGCCATGTGCTTCTCTAGAAAATGCGGTAATGCTCTATCAAGATGCTCTGCTTAAAGCTATATATATTTACTGAAATGCGTGATTCCAGAGAACTGATCAGGAAAATAATAAATCAGTATTACATTTTGTTTTATTTTTGAACAATAAAGAAAGAAGACTTTCCAGTTCTTCCCTTTATATGGACTAGTTTGATGGAATTCCACTATAGCCCCATTCAATCATGTCACAGATCTCTTCCTCTTTCTTTTTTTATTTTCATTTATACTAAAAAAACTACTTGCTGAATTTTTGGCCTTTTAAAAATTAATCAGTCACAAACTAAAAGCAGATTGAAATATTTTATTAAGAACAGAAAGTTATTAGTATTATGCTTCCGCACATTCCTGCACAGCTTTACTGAGGCCATTCTCCTTTGATAATTATCTATTTCCTTGCTCTTTTAATATTTTCCAAAGCCTGGGAAAGTAAGTACTAAAACCTCAACACCTATATATATAAAACATCTCAAAACACCATTTGATCTAGTTCAGGCAATGTTAGTAATTATAATAGTCATAAAAGCCAAAAGATGTATTTAACTTTTTGTGTGTTTTCTGATTATTTAGAAATTAGTATTAAGTCTACAGTTATGAATAAATGAATATTATTTATTTAAAATATATTATATATTTTTAAGCTTTTAAAAATTCTTCCTACAGAATTCTATGCATTAATTGGTAATAGCTCATATTCCAATATACTATTGTTTATGAATCTGATCAGCTGGCATAATCCAGGCCACAACTTTGTAGTCAAGATAGGAACTGAAAATACATTGCAAACAGAAGAAAAATTAACTCAAACAGCTGTTTAAGAATCTGAAGCTGCCATTCATGAATGAGTTAAGGGAGGAACTGAAAGCACAAGAGGATTTGTCCATACACTAAAAAACTGAAGGCAAACAGAATAAAGAGGATGACTACCTTCAGGCAGTGCATCAACAGCACATGAGTAAACATATAACTGTCCTCAGCCACAAAAAGAGTGAAAGTGAAGACAGCTCTCCATTCAGTACTTACCACTACTGGGAAAATCCAGTGAAAATGAAAGAAAAAATTAATTGAGCTTTCAACAGGCTAACTTAGTGATATTATTCTAATAGTTCTTAAGCAGGAGGTTGATTTACTGTTAATTACTTTCTATTTATATTTATATTCAAAACCACTTTAAGTTGATAATTTAAATATTTTAAGTAGAAATAGATCTCTTATCAGAAAAATCTGTTTCTGGGTGCAATTTCAATATTTGAATAAACAAATCAAAATGAAAAATACTTAACCTATCAGGTAGAATTCTGAACATGGCTGATTTTTCAGAGGACGGGGAAATCTTTCATCAAGTAACATAGAACAGGCATTTATGCCTCAGTATAAAACACTCACCCACTACAGACATTTCAGGAACACTAGCAGTGTAAACTTCTTCTGGAAATGTTGGTTCATTGTCATTGATATCATGGATTTTGATGACAAACTCAGATTCAGGTTCCACTGGTCTCAGAGTTCTTCTGTTAATAGCTTGGGCACGCAGAGTGTAAAAGGCTTTCTCTTCCCTGTCAATTCTTCGTGTTGCATGGATGTCACCTGTTTTCTCATCAATTATAAAAAGAGTACCAGCCCCATCTCCTGACAAAATGTATTTGAGGGATCCATCTCCCTTGTCCTGGTCAGAATGAAGCTGAAAATGTAGAAAAATAAGAACATTTTATTTAGAAGTAATGAAAAGAGTTGGATTTTAAAAAATAATCATTACAGATTAAATCATTCTGCATGCAACAAGCATGTTTAACACCAATAAAACAAAGTAATTTTCAGTTACCATCAGTTGGAAGCCATGGTGTCATACTGAGGCATTTGTTTCCTAACTTAGCTCCAAGAATCTTTTAACTTGACTGTTGTGACAGATTTTAGTTTTGCAGCAGCACCTGTTCTCTGCTAAGAAACCTTCACACCACAATTGGTAAAGAAGATTTTTATGTTAATACTGACCTTTTCCTTCCTTGAAGAGATCTTATTAAAAATTCACAAACTGCTGTGCTAGTTGTAAATTCACTAAGCAGATAAAGAACATGGTAGAATACATGACAGTTAAGGAAAACAGACAACTGGTTCCATGTCATACTATTTTCTTTTTTTTTTTAATATATCATATTATTTCTGATAAATTGGAGAACATTTAATTTTAAGTCATTATCATTTTCATTCCATCAACTAATGTAAATAGCCTAAAGGAAAGAAACAAATTTATTAATCATTTGGTATTGATTTCATACCATTATGTAAGTAATATAAGGTTTAACTTCATTTATTAACGGCTTGTAGTACTGACATACAGCCATAACAACAACAACAACAAAATATTTAATTATGCTGCTTTGTCCAGTACAGTATTGTGATTGGCTCATTTAGTCTTTTAGATACACTTACCAGAATTTCTCTCATAACCTTGTTGGAAAGTTCCTTCCAATCTCCTTGATTTCATAATTAACTAGAAGAATCGTGTATTCAGAAATTTTTTCACCATAAAATGTTTTGTTGGGTTTCTGTGAGGGAGTCTTTTGGTAGCAAGGGAGGGGTTACAGAGGTAGGTCCTGTGAGAAGCTGCTAGAAGCTTCTCTGGCTCCAATTTGGACTCATCCATAGCTGAGGCTGAGCCAATCAGCACCTCTGTGAATGATATATTTAAGAGGGGTGCAGTACATGCCCCAAACCCAGCCCCAAGCAGCCCTGCCCCAGTGCTGGAGGCATGGCCACAGCCCAAGCAAGCCTGACTAGTTGAGCCCAAGCTTAAGCCCCACTGCAGCCCCAGACCAAGAACTGGGAGCTCTTCAGGAACCAGCAGAAAAAAGCTACAGCGGAGAGAGGAGTGGGATGTGAGGAAAACAACAGCACAAACTCCAAGGTCAGGAAGAAAGGAGATAGAGGAGGTGTGCAGGACAAGAGGTTCCACTGCAAGCTGTGGTGAGATGGCAGGTTGACTTGCCTGCAGCCCAAGGAGGCTCCCAAGGAGCAGAGATCCACCTTAAAAGATTGTGGCACCTGAAGAAGGCTGTGAGTCTGTGGGAAGAACTTCAGCCCTCATATGGGAAGCCCACATTGGAGCAGTTTGTGAGGAAACTGTAGCTCATGGGGAAGATTCACATTGGAGAAGTTTATGCAGGACTGTCTCTTGTGGAAGGGCCATGAAATGGAAGCGGAAGAAGAGTGGAAAGAGGCCTCCCAGCCTCCAGGGGTGAGGAAAGGTGTTGACTTTAAGATCTGGTTGTATGTCTCATTATTCTACTCTGATTTTACTGGTAACAAAATAAATTGTTTTCTTTTTCCTCAAGTTGAGTCTGTTTTTTCCTGTGACTATAATTGGTGAGTGAACCCTCCCTGGCCTTGTCTGAATGCATGGGCCATTTTTTATATTTTCTCCCATCATCTTACTAGAGAGGAGGAGTGAGTGAGCAGCCGTATGGTGCTTGGTTGCCTGCTGAGCTTAAACCACTACAAATGTATTTCATTTCTTTTTTTCATTTTTAGGTTG
>NW_010197864.1:0-1213 GCF_000695765.1 Mesitornis unicolor | reverse complement strand
GTTCAGCAGAAAAATCAAAGCAAGTAGAAGCTCTGATTACAAAAATGAAGTGAAAATACAGTGTATTTTTAAAAATCACACTCAAAGACATGAGAATATCCCAAAAAGTTAAGTAAGAACTAGTACATTTTTTCCTATGTAAAAATAGTTATTTGAACACAAATTAACAACATCAATTAGAACTGGAGTAAGATCATATTTTGTCATGTAAAAGGTTTTTGTTAATTTAAGCTGATATTTCAGATCATGAAAACCATTATATGCATAGCTTAGTATAAACATCTCCCTTGGCATGCAGTCATGGAAATAGTTCTCTTTTCTTTCTATCGTATTGTCTTCCATAGCATCCGTTTTAAGGCAGTATCAGAGGTAGAATATCAAAGTGTTATGGTTTTCACTGTAGCTTTCCTTGCCTTTTGTGCTGAAATCAAATATACGCAGCGGACGGCTGGGATAAACTGAAGTAAAACAGTAAACTTCTCTGCTATGAAACATTTTCAAATACTAAATGTTTCTTATGCACTTGCATTATGTGGAATAGAAGAAGCTCATGTAGAATCTTGGAACAAAGCCTTCGTGGCATGAATTTAGAAAACTAGAATTGTTCTGAAATTTGATTTTCTATATAATGGTTTCCCTATTTTCTTTCGGTTCAGTAATAAAACTTCAGAAACAATGTAAATATTTATAAATGTGTGACAAAATAAACTGCTTACATTGCGTATATGTACATTTACTTTACAAAATATGGATTTTCTTACTACTTTCTTGTCGCGGTTTAGGCCCAGTGCATAACTGAGCACCACAATGCCCCAAAAAAGGGCTAGTCAAAATAAGGACTGGGAGGGCTTCTCACCACTTAAACAGGTCACAGGCAAAACACAGATTCATCATGAGGAATAAAAAACAAAACAATTTTAATTTGTTACCAACATCAGAGTAGAACAATGGGAGATACAAACAGATCTTAAAATCAAAACACATTCCCCCCACTCCTCCCTTCTTCCTGGGCTCAGCTTTTGTTCCCGGTTTCTTCATCTTCCCCCTCCCCCTTTGCCTTGAGGCACAGGGAGATGGGAGTGGGGGTTTGCAGTTGGTGTTCCCACCACATGCTTCTGCTCAGGAGTAGGAAAAAAAAAACTCAGCCCAGTGTCTCTCTCTCTCTCTGCGTCCACATGTCCTCCTTTCCATAGGGGAAAAAGTTCTCAAAAGT
>NW_010197863.1:0-2660 GCF_000695765.1 Mesitornis unicolor | reverse complement strand
TAAGTACAAAACAAAGAACAAACTTTGTCACTTCTATTGTGTGGTCTTCCAGCATCTGGCAGTTTCCCATCTATGGATTTCCAGAAGATGGGCACCAGGGCTAGCAGGATTATATATGCCTTATCTGATTCAAAAGTTTTTCTCAACGTTTTTTGCATAATTTTTTCTAAAAACAACCATTTTGGACAGCTGGTATTCAGAACATCTAGTGATAAAGAAGTCTATGATGAAAAGATGTATTTTTGGAAAAAATACTTCCTCCCATCCTTTTTTTTGAGCCTTCTTTTTGATAATGTCTGGAACATTCTGTTAATGCAGATTAGCACATCTTTAGAAACAAACATGGGGGACTTAATTCCAGAAAAAAAATCCAAAGTGATCAAGACATTATAAAGACAGATTTATGAGGTCAGAGTGAGAGTTAAGCTAGTAAAGCTGACAAACTGCTGAGAAACACAATGGGAGTTATCAAAAATATGAAAGTTAGAATTAGCTAACAGCTAATATGTAGTATGGAAAAAATAGGGGTGGAATCAGTTGAATTAAGGATTTAGTCTTTTGCACAGATGTATGTCTAAGGTTAGTGCATGCAATGAAGGGGAAAAAAAGGAAAGCCTGACTGGTAATATCTCTTTTAGCTGTAGAAAAAGGAAGGGATGCAGATCCCAATACTTAAAGATCTGACTACTTGTTGGAAAAACACTTCTCCCCTGGTTCTCCAGCTAACAGACCTGTCCGGAGTGACGGTGGTTTTACTATTTCTACACTTACTGTTTCAGTTTTACAGCTCCTGACAAACTATATGATAAACATCCAACATATACTATCCAATGTCCACTTCTGTGGTTTTTTCTTTATTTCACCTGTAAAGATTTGAGTTCATTTATTTTGAAGACTTCTGTTTTGCATTCACATTCAAAAATCTTAGGAGTATGTTTAACCCTTCTTCTTTGGGTTACTTTTATCAAATAGTTTTAGCTGTGTGCAAGAAAACTCTGCAAACAATATATCTATGCAGCTTGAAAGCATATGGTATGAATAACACATTCAAAAGAGAGCTAGGATTTCATAGGTTTATAGTGATTTCACAGTTTTATAGTGAAGCCTGTCATCTAAAAGCACATGGCAGTAAATTGCCTCTCCTGTAGGGACCCTGAGAAGCTGGCAGTTAAGGCTATAACATCAAAATGAAGTATACTTGACTTGTCCCCTTTACATTTTATCTGTGGGGGTTTTTTTTACCCTTCAGGTACAGTGTTCATCACCAAATCCTGGCCCTGGTTTGAGAATCCACAGAATTAGCTATAGGTGGCTGTTCATAAAATATCACTTGGAACCTCAATGGACTTTTAAACCTTGGGTTCACACAGAGCAAGCCTTGCATTAGAGACGTGTTGAAGTGCCAGAGGAGACTGTCAGGGCTCTGAGAGCAATAATCAGTTGATGGCATCATCACTGAGATCCAACAAAGCTAAGTGACAGGTCCTGCACTTGG
The DNA here is from genome assembly GCF_000695765.1 of Mesitornis unicolor. NCBI lineage: Eukaryota > Metazoa > Chordata > Aves > Mesitornithiformes > Mesitornithidae > Mesitornis > Mesitornis unicolor. The sequence goes on along the minus strand of NW_010197863.1, from coordinate 1,165 downwards.
GTTGCAACAACTCCATGTAACACTGAGGGAACTGGGGTTGCTTAGGCTGGAGAAAAGAAGGCTGAGGGGAGACCTTTTCAAGGTGGATGTTGGTCTCTTCTCCCAAGTAACAAGTGATAGGATGAGGAGAAATGGCCTCAAGTTGCACCAGGGGAGGGTTAAGTTGGATATTAGGAAAAAATTCTTTACTGAAAGTGTGGTCAAACACTGGAAGGGGCTGCCCAGGGAGGTGGTGGAGTCACCATCCCTGGAGGTACTTAAAAGCTGTGTAGTTGTGGTACTTAGGGACATAGTTTATGGTGAATTTGGCAGTGCTAGGTTTATGGTTGGATTCAATGATCTTAAACATCTTTTCCAACCTAAATGATTCTGTGTTTCAATGTTTCTATGGTCATCTGCTGGGAACTCCTCCCACCCTGGACCTGAGGCTCCGCATCAGCCCACCCAGGACCTTGCCTGAGCTGTGCCATGATGATACTCCTCTGCTGCTCTGTCACAGTTGTAGCTCTTCCTGGCCGTGGACCCCCTCAATCCATGTGAGCTGACCCAGAAGCTCACGTTCTCCCAGGCAATGCCTGGGACCAGGAGAGACCTGGCGCTGCCACCAGTATGGATGGGAGAAAACATCTCAGCAATAACAAGACGAACTATGCACGCCTCCACATCCAGAAAATGCCTTTGGCTGCATGTATTTGTGCCAAACAAACTAAGCAGGTTATGCTTTCCAACGCAGGCTGGAACTGGTGTTCCTCGAGAGGAAAACATCACACAAATCCCTCTGAAGGAAGAAAATGGAGATAAACGGCTGACAGTTTGAACAGGCTTTTACTTAGAAATAATTTTAAACAAATGCCTTTGTTCCCCCATCTGACGTTAAGTCTGATTAAGTGTGGCAGATGTTGACTTTATAGTTACTGTGAAATTACCCAGTAAGAGTAGGATATTCCAGGGAATGTATTTCTGTTTGTAGCTTTCCATTATTTTCTACAAGTTAAGCAGGGGTAACAAGCTGAGGCTTACCAAATCTCATCTGTCTGGGTGACAGTTATTTTTCTAGCTGTGGCTGGCCTTCCAAATACTTTTCATTTGTAATTGTTTCTAAAGAAAAGATTTTGCAGCTGATATAGGCAATGCCATACTGGTTAATTACTGCTACAAATACCTT
>NW_010197862.1:1400-1727 GCF_000695765.1 Mesitornis unicolor | reverse complement strand
TAATAAAGCAAGCCTAATAATCCCCAAAACCTCAAATCCTTCTAACAACCACGCCGAGAGCCCCGAGAGGAGTCGACGGAGGGCACGTGTTCCCCGACGCGGCCTTTTGACAACGCGGGGCTGACAGCGACACCGCTCCACTAAATCGACGGCGGGAGCGTGTGACTAATTGGAGGCATTAGTCACGCGGCGGCGAGCATGTGTCGAGGCATTATCAGAGGGCACGGCGAGGGGAAAAACACGCGAGCACGGGGAACAACCCACAAGCCGGCCCGTAGCGACGAAGGAGGCAGGTTGTGCCTCCTCCAGAGCCTGTTTGTTTTGGAA
>NW_010197862.1:0-1387 GCF_000695765.1 Mesitornis unicolor | reverse complement strand
TTTTTTTTTTTGCGCTGCCATATTGTTTGGCAACCCGATTCAACCAGCAGATACCCATCTTGAGCAAATAAGTTGAGATTTCACATTTCATCATGCCCATCGGCTTGGAGCCAGGTGCGCCATTGCCAAAGTTACTACTGTTTATTATCTACCATCAAGAGCTGTTTGTCCCCTTAAGTGGCAACTTGAACTTTAATCGTTTTCACCAAGCGGGCGATGCCCGCACCACTTTACCCGGCTTCTCTGCTCATTCGTGGCTTTGCAGCCAGCTTTTCCCGGCTGGTTTACAAGGCTGCTCTGCAAGAGGCCTGGCTACAGAAGCACCACATGCTACATACGATCCCATATGTAACATGCTTTTTCCTTTCGACTTTCTCTTGTACAAGAAAGCTGCTGGCCACAGCGTGAGGAGCTCAAGCCACAGACACTGAAATACTCTGCAGGCAGAAAATCGCAGCCTCCAAACTGCAACAGGACAGCGCATTCCCAGAAAAGTAAACCAAGCGCCGTTTTTGTTCGTATACATTTGCCATCTTGCTACTAGAACTCACCAGGTATATTACTCCCTAGATATATATATACACATGCAAATTTTACACACACACACACACACACACATATATATATATATACACGTATATCCTGCCAGCCCACACAAACCCCATCGTTCTCTTTTTTCCAGTCTAAACCAGCAGCACCAAGAACGCAAGCCATGAGACGGGGTGAAGAACACACAGGCACCACCTACACGAGTCCAAATTTCCAGTTTTCATCTACTTTGCTGTGTCACTCTTTTTTTTTTTGTTTTTTTTCTTTTTTTGCCTTTTTGGCTATGCTGTATTTGGGCAATGAAAAAATTTGCGATGTGCTGTACGCTGATCAAGCCTCCCGTAGAACCAAGCAGCAGCCCCACATCGGGCTCCACACCTTTGCAAACACCTTCTTTCGGGCGCAAAAAATTCGGGAGACCGTCACCCAACGTGCGTGACCCAGTTCTCAGCCACCGAAAGGTCACAAGGCACCTAGGAAACTGGAGGGCTCGAGCGTGTCTAGCAACCTGCATCGGAAGGAAGCAGCGTTTCCGCAACAGATTTTTCTACCGCTAAATGTCATTCTCCAGCACCTACACCCCCCCCGCTGCAAAAACCGGGGGCTACCACTCGCGTATGCACCGTCAGGTATTTGGGATTATTGGCAATCTGCTGCCGGTCCGCGTCGCTAAGAGAGAAACGAAGCAAATTTAGGGCAAGCACCTCTGCTAGGAGCGGGGAGGAGGACGCCAGCTTCCCCACCAGCCTCCTGCAGAGCCCCCCTGCCTCCAAGCCCAGGCACCCCTCCAAGGAGCCCGGTACCCCACACAACCCACTTGACAACCCAAAAATCCCCC
>NW_010197861.1:0-1060 GCF_000695765.1 Mesitornis unicolor | reverse complement strand
TCTTTCTTCAATCCCCTCAGACCACGGGACTGGTCTGAAGCTGGTAGAAGCAAGGGTCAACCCAAACAAAAGGAACGAGGAACTCCTGCACTGGATAGAAATACTTCCCAAAGGATAATGGGGATGTGAGAAGGCTTTACTAAACAGACAAAAAAGAGCTGAATCAAAAAAAAACTTCCTAAACAGAAAATAGTTGGAATATGACAGACTATTAAGGAGAGATATCAAATATATATCCCTGTTCTTCTTTGTCCATAGGCCACTCCTGGAGACCAGATGCTAGGATAGATGGACCTCTGGCCCAAACTGGTACAGTGACTTTTATATTCTACATACATCTTTATTCACTTAGTAAATTGTGTTACACAGCTCTACTGCCAGCTCACAGGACAACACAATTCAACACCAAATGCTTGGCAAACAGCCAAGTGTAAATGCTATCTCCAGTCTGTGCTGGCCAACAGTGACTGTTGTGACTGTCTCCCTCCAAAGGGTAGAGCATAAGAACAGGGTAAGTACAACATCTTTCTTACCCAGAATACTCTCCCGCAAACTGAAATTCAGTGTCTTCCTAATCACTTTTGGTATTTTTGTTTCTATTGGCTCATGTTGGGTTATTCTTCCATTGACTTTTTCAACCACTAAAAAAAAAAAAAAACCAACCTCTTACCAGCTATTATTTCATTCTGTTTTGAACATTTAAGACTTTTCAGGGAATAATACGCAGTTATCGCTCAGCCAATTTAACATCAGTGTCTTCTATGCCTAGGCTCTCATATACTAATGACATATACATATAAATAATACTCTTTCATAAAATGGCTGACTTCTATCTTTATACACTTGTGGTAGCAACTACAAGAACTCTAATACACACAATAATTACTTAGAAAAATATTTATTTGCATTTGCTACTAAATTTCAAGGACTATTTAACATAAAAATAGCCACAGTAAAAGAAACAAGCTTACCTATTGGGATCCGATCCTCTAAAAAGTTCAAGGTACTTAAACTGAAATTGCTTTTGTCAAAAGTTACATTGTGTTACATGTGGGGGGGG
>NW_010197860.1:29861-39135 GCF_000695765.1 Mesitornis unicolor | reverse complement strand
CCTGAGATTCTGCGATTCTGTGATTCTGTGACAGACTTCTGGGCATACCATCCCTTTCCTTATCTTATCAGACTTCCACTAACATGAAAACATACTTTATTTTTAATGAGTTGCATTAAAATTAGACATTAGGAAGTGATGCATCAGCACAGGGAATATCCATTCTGTTTACCCTCAACAAAACGACTCCAGCGTTTTTTGCAGCTGCAGTATTCCTCCATGCTCCCTCACCTCGGGTTCCTGCAGTGACCATGTTGGGAGCAGCAAACAGGTTGCACAAGTGCAAAACTGGCAGGACCACGAACAAGTCCAACAAAATACAACAGGGATGGACACGTAGGAGAAACCCGGTGACCTTCAAACCTACCACCCAACAGCAGGGAGTTTGCAACAGGTGGACAAGGGGCTTCAACACACCGTGATGGGGGCTTCATGGTCCAGACACCCTCCAATGCTGCTGCAAAACGGGCAGGACCTCCAAAAGTGAGTCACGTCTGGAGGCCCTACACAAGCAATAGCTTCTGTCACCCACACAAGAGGGTTTTCTCTCAAGTCTGCAGGCCTGTTGTTCTACATTTATGGAAAATATATGGCAATTCCAAAGCAAGATTAAAAATGTCCAAATCTTTGTTAGACGCCAACAGTCTTGGTGTGTACCACTGCCTGGTTAATGCTCAATTGCTTCTAAGGGACCAAGATCTAAAAGGAATAAAGCAGCAATAAAAATCCCACACCACCCAGGCTCACATTGTATTTTGGTTTAGTATAACAGAGAGAAGCACAGGACTGCTGTTTGTTATGTAGCACTGCACAGCTAGGAAAGAAAAGGGCTCAGCAAAGGAGTGAGTGCAGCCTCTCAACAAATCTAGGAGGTGCCTTTCACAAGGAACTGCTTCCTGTGGCACCTAACAGCAGAACCGCACTCTTCAAACTGTTGTTCTGTACTTTAATTGAGTTACATACTCATTCACCAAAATACACAGATAAACGATCTTAAAAAATGATTCCCAGAACAGCAATATAATTTGACCTTGCTCACTTACTGAAACTAAAAGTGCACATGTGAACAACAAAAAAGCACTTCTGAAGTAAACGTCGCTAGTAGAAAAGCACAACAGATGTGGATACGGTTTAGAATTGTTCACGTATGATCCACAATGTGATTTTATATATTAGATTTAAGTAGCGTTTTATACCAATTCTGCCTGCAGAGAAGCATGATTTGTAATAACAGCCATTCTTCAGTTCGCTCTTATTTCAAAACGCTCTGCTAAAAATCACAGCTCCTCAGTTTATCTTCACGGTTGACTGGGACTGACAAATGCAGTAGAGGTTATGTATCATTAATGCCACAATAAAAAGAAGTGCATTACTGTGTATAATTATTGCAAATATTTTTATTAAACCGATGGGTTTTTGGGTTCTCTACAAAGAAATAAATATGCCAAGAGCTGTAAAATAAAAGTTGAAATCCACAATTGCTAAATGACAAATATACCATAGGGTGCAAGGGAAAGCATCCAGAAACTTTCACATCTGTAGGAAAGTAGCATGTAATTATCCTTAATCTATGCAAGATGACAACACGTAATTCACATTATGCTCCCCAAGACACAGTTTGCAGCAATGTTCAAAAGACCTTCAGAAGGTCTTTAGAGCTATAAGTTAAGTTGAAACTGGATTTAAAAACAGCAAGGAGATCCAAGCATGATGTGGTCCACAGCCTGTTCAGCACTCACAGCTTTTCCCTACTGACCAGTGAAGATCAGTAAACACTGACTTCAGGGGCAATCGAGAGATAAGTAGTTTGAAATATGCTACATGTAAAGAATTACATGTGATACCTCTACTCGCTCCTCCATTATAATTCACCCTCCTGGCTATTTATTGGACCCTGTTCAATTTCCTGGAATAAAAACTGAAATAAAAAGCCTTTAACTTCTGGTATCACTTTTATGTAAAATAAATAAATTACTATGCACTATTTAAGATGCCAAAAAGGAGAAAATAGGACTTGGATTACATACTTTAACATTTTACTAGGTACACTCAATTTCTTAATGCCAGATTTACTTTTTTTAGCCAAAAAATTCAAGGAAAACAGATTACACAAGTGTCAAAAACTGGCACATTCATGAAAAATGCTACAGTGAATTTATGAAAGAATTTTAATTTTTCCATCAATAAATTCCATTCCATGCTCTCTGTCAATAACGTGCAAAATTACAGAGTCAAAAGAATGCAACATCTTCGAGAAGAGGACTGTGAACTTTGTGTGTGTGGCAGAAGAGTGGCATCCTCCTGTGCTTCCGAAAGTTCTCAAGTATTTGGCTTCCTCCCGTAAGGCATCTTTCAGAGTTCATTCTAAGTCCACCTTCTCTAACAATAAATCCGGTACTTGGAAATATGCAGCAATACGTTTTGGCATGAGCACATGATTTGCTACATGTTTGCACACAGCTATATTATGACCTTTTCAATATTATAATGACCAAACACTTTTTTAAATCCTTGGATTCGACATACATGTGTGTGCTGGTCAGCTCAGAACAACATACTAAGATAGCATCCTATTTTCTCCTTTCATAAATCCCATTCTTTCTATAGCAAAATGTCAGATGTCAGTTTTAGCAAAGCTACAGAAACACCCAAGTACTCAAGAAAAACTGTCTAAAAGATGGGCTTTCACCTCCAGCCTCAGATCACTGGTGGTCTGTGAACCACTCCTAAACATGCCCGCAAAAAGGAACTGTGAAAATCAAGCAGTGGTAACGTGCGTAAATTCACAGCCAAGAGGTCTGCACTTTCACTAGGACATTCCAAAGGTCTCTGCAAATCAAAGAAAGTGGGAAAATGTTCTAAAAGACCAAGAAAAAATACTTGTACAGAAAGGCCCTGCAACTCAATATTTGTGTTTGCATTACCACCTTTGAATTTTATCTTTTTTTAAAAAACCCAACCATTTACCAAGTCTTCTACTGATTTTCAGTGACTAATAGCAGATCCTGGCAGAACCCACTGCAACTCAAGTTACAAATGAAGATATCTCAAATACAATTATTTTTGCCCCCCAATAACTGCAGCTGCTGTCACATTTGTGTAACTCCACAGTTTCACCCCAGCACTATCGGGACACAGATGTGTATTGCTCTTGACAGAAAGCAAGGCAGAAACCAAGAAGCCACTAACATATCTGTGCCATTTACCCACTCTTTCGGACAGATAAGCTTAAATATAAAATTATTTGATACCATGTTTGCATCTCCACACAAATGTTCAAATTACATTATTTAGCATTCCAAAGCAACCCAATGTTTTGTGATGGAAGATAGTGACTGCAACAGGCTATTACAGCTAAAACCCATGCCAGTGACTCCGGAAATCTGTAAAAGACAGCACAGAAACCTCGGTCCTTCAATTCCAGTCCTACATTTTATCTCATGGGGACATGACCATTCACATTCCTAAAATCACACTTTGAAAAACAAAACTCCAACAGCAGCACCCAAGCATGACAGAAATTGGGTCCCCCTCATTTCTTATCCCGTGCAAACATTTCAATCTTCAAGTTGCCTGCAACACTTGTAGAATTCAAGTTTCATAGGATACCTATAAAGCGCATTAAAAAAACCTGCACAGAAGAATTTGAGCCATCATCTCCAAGTCAATACATTTTATTCACTGCTAATTTCAAGCAGAGAACCTTTCAAGAAGATTAACATAAAGGTATTTGATGAACAATTTATAGGCCTCTTTTAAGATCTGTGAGGAAGGTGATACTAACCAGAAGAAAGCACAGCATCTCCAAAACAACTCTGCAGAACTCCCTTCCAGCAGAAGTTTGTAAATCGCTGGAAAAGTGCCTGACACCATCACCACAATATAAACATCACATGGACAGGGGAAACACAAAGACAAAACATTTTTCAGAAGTTGCATTTATGTAGTTTAAGAAATTATTTACTGAAATGCATATAAAATGAATTTTAACAGAAGTGAAACTTTAAAGAAGAGCACACTGAAAATGAATGCAAATATGTTTTTTACTGGAAATGTTATAATTAGCCTTGCAAAAATAATTCTGTGCAACATGCCATTTTGTACTTGGCACTCTAGCGAAGCCTGCATCTGCACCAATGATGTCACGGGCACAAACAAGCCCCAAGAAACTCTAATTTGGGCCTGGGACAAGGCTTCCCAGGTCAGGATCAGCCAGTCCCAGGAACGGCTGAGCTGTTTTTCAGAAATAAGCTGTTCTGTTTGCCATATGTGTGCAAAGATGGGTTTGTACGTAAAAGAAGTTAATAGGCGTTGCAGATAAGGCAGAGCTGGCAGCGCAGCGCCTGCTGCACGCTTCACGCTCTCAGGACGTGAGCCTGAACACGAACAGCGCGTTGCAAACGGACCGATTCAGCCTGGTGGCGTTTCTGGTGAGCTAGAAGGTACTGCCCACGTTTCATAACACAGACACAGGTAAGACAGGTGCTTGAGCAAGAACAGATGAACACTGACTGCGGGACACTGTTACCCTAAATTCCAGCACTCTGCCTAGAAAATAAAAACCACTGTTTCTAGTAATATGCACTCATACAACTACAAAATGAATACGAAACAAAAAGCACAGGTACAAGTTTCCTAAACATTGGCATCTCCTGAAGACCATACACTAATTTGGGAACACTGTCTAGATACTTTTTCACCAAGCTCACCAGTGAATGGCAGCTGAAACAACCGCCTTCCTGACACCAGCCGACACGAGGCTTGGCACAGTTTCTGCTCGCCCTAACAAGCGTTCTCCGTTTTACTCGAACTGGCTGGTTTCCACACTTCAGTGCCAGCTACACAATGACCAAACCTCTCCCAGTTAAATCCCATGTACAGCCAAGACAAGAGTATTTATAGATAGGAGCCAGCATTAGGGCAGACTGCCCAACAGCTCATGGACTGAGACCAACGTTTTACTTTAACTGCCACCCTCTGCACAGAACGCAATAGGGCTGAACCCTGTTTCCAACTTAAGTCTGAATTTTCTTGATTAGCTAAGTCTACCTCAAGTCCTTCAAGCTCTATATAATGGATTATGGTTTTATAATTTTCCAGACAGGGCGTTAATCCCCATATATCAACAGAGATGCGAGTTTCAGCTTTACTAGTTCTTTACTCTCACTTCCAAGATCTCCCTAGAGAGAAAATTACACTAAAAGTAAACTACTGTAATTTAAAGGCCCAACAAACTTAGTAATATTTCCAGAAATACAAGTCCAGTATCCTTAGCAATGCTCAGGAGAAACTCAAATTGCAGATGAAGATAAAAACATCCAAGAAAAACACATTGAGCAACTCACTCTGCTGTCTCTCCCAACACGCTCCAGCTCTCCACATGCAGCCCAACACCTCTCCCCACCCACGCTGACAGGGTCATGTATGGACCCACACCCTTCCCATGCTGCCCTTGCCTCGCCCTCCACAACCTTGCAGGCCACACATCACCCTTCACCCCCAGAGACGATGACTGCTGGAGCCCTCAAGACATGAACTCAGCAGAACGCAGTCAAGAAGGGTCTAGCCAAGATTGGCAACCACAACTAAATAAAGTTTTTGTTGGAAAACATTAAGCGAGTAATATAGTAATAATATTTCTCGCCTTTAGTTATCAAGGCATAAATGTTAAAGGAGTTTCTAGCTAACAAAGACCACCTCTGCTGCCAGGGCTATCAAGCTACAGAAGACATGCCTTCAGGCTTCAATTTTGCTGGGAATATCAGCTTGTCAGAATTTAACAACCAGTTCAAAATCTGACAGTTGCTCCCTCTTCAGCTGTACAAAGTATGACTCGCACAAGAAAGCAAGCAAAAACTTCCAATGTATGTGGGCATGTAGAGTGCTATGTGTGCAGAAAATTCACCTGAGTTCAATAGGACACCTAGCACTGGCAGCTCTTGACATGCAAAAAGGTCACCAGAGTTGGAGTCTGTGCTTCATATGGGACAGCACCTCATCAGTCCACAGACTAAAAGGTTACTTTTCGTATATGTCTTTCATGTGTCTGTAGAAATACTCCCTCCATAGAGCTGCATCTTCAGTGCAAAGTGCACGTGGAATAGCAAGACATGGGTGTGAACCTTGCTTAGGAGGGGATGCTCTGTTAACTAGAAGACAGGAAAGCACAATACGAATCACAAAGTTGTTAGATCATAAGCCATCCTATTCCATCCACAGTGGCTCATACAGCTGTATGGGAAGCACAAGGTCTTAGGATGTCAGTATTGATGGCACTCTGTCAAAAAAGAAATAGTAATAATCTTGGATGGAAATTAAATTTGCTTCTGTCTTCTTTGGGTTGGACCAGTTGATCTTTAAAGGTCCCTTCCAACCCAATACATTCTATAATTCTATGATTCTCTATTTTGTGAATATTGAAACTGTACATGTCTGTAAGACATTGTTACATTTATTAAGTAAGAGAAAAATGCTTAAGATAAATCTTAATTACATTTTTAAGACAGAAAGGACATATCTACATATGCTAGGTTAAGCAATGAGCAAAAATCTGGGTACATTTTCTTAGAAGAACGATGATTAAACTGCAATAAACTTGTGGAAGTACATTATTTTGCCTTTATTTCTGAGACCATTAAGTTGGCAAAAAAAACCCCAGGAGCCTGATCATAAAAGATCATAAAAGTTCAAAAATTCCAGGGCCTTAATTAATCTTGCTGAGGTAGGACAGTCCTGCTGGTTCCTCAGGCAGCTTCCCCCAGCTGAGAGTTTCCACCAGCCCAGATGAACAAAACCTTTCAAGTCCAAACTGGGTCAAATCCACACAGCAGCCAAAAAAAGAAATGCATCAGCGATTGGCAGCCATGGCGTACGCACGTACACTCTCAATCAAGTATTGCTGTCATGAAGGTAAATACCATCAAACTTTACAACATGAAGCCTTTGGGTTTTGTTCTTCTTCCCAGTCTCTATGCGCTATTTTAAGAAAGAATCACGGCTACAGATACCCTTATCAAGTGCTCGCAGAACAGAAAGGTCACATCCTGCAAAACAACACAGAAGCTCAGAGATAACAGGACAGCCACTTACTTGTCCCTCAACCAAAGCATGTAATATTTTTATCTTGATTGCTCAACTACAGAGAAGTCGCTTTCTTCTGCTAACTTCAAAGAGATTTCAATTTTTCATATTCTACATTAAAGAATTGTTCAAATAGCCAACATTAAGGTAGGAAAAACCAAGCGGAATACAAAATTGTGCTACTCTGCAAGATGCACGCTATTTCCACCGCACTGTTACACTATACTGGTGTTATACACCATGCCAGAATATTCTTTTCTAATCTGAAAACATTTCTGAAAGATGTTGTAAATCATCCCTATGGTACCTGACGCATGAAGCACTGCCCTAATCAGTTTTTAAAACTCAGAACCACACTCATGTAATGGAAGCAGAAACATGCAAACTGAAAAGGAATATTCTTCCCAAATATTAAAGTATTTCCCGCTATAGAGAAACACATCTGCATAGCGTAGATACAGTTGACAACAATAACGGTTCTTCTCCTTATGTACATTTGCTTTATAATACCTGGCACTGGTAGCACTGATGGCTTCTTGGGGATGAGGGAAGGAAAGAAAGAGCTGGAAGCAGAAGAATCAAACTGCACATTAGAGCTCGTAACATATAAATCAATGCAGAAACACAAGGTTAATGAGATCCTACTACCATTAATTTTAATTTTATTTTTATTTGCAATGGTTTTAGATCAATATAGAAACTGCAACCCACCTAACTAAATCCATACAGCGCTTCCCAAACAGGCAGTGAATGCTTCGCTACTCAATGCTTGGGTGAATCTGTGATTGCCTCCACACACAGACGGACCCACACAGTGCAAGGTCAGGATACCTCAAAATATAAAGTATACACAGAGCACCAACTCTACATAAAGGCAAACTGTGCCTGCTCTACACACTGCCAGCTTCTCACCTATTTTTAAAAGTGCTTTTAATTCCTGGAAGCGACTGAGCTGTCTTCAGTATTCAAAAGACGCTTCTCTCTCAGCATTTTTCTTAACTTTAAGTGGAATTCTCTGACACGGCGTCTGCGAGAGGCCTGCAGACTGACCTCACGCGAGCACCCACTCCAACTCAGTAATTAAAAATTTAAATACCACGTTCATACATTCACTTCCAACTCACTCCAATTTGCGCTTTGCAGTAGTTATCAAATGGGCGCCATCATGATCTAATTACACAGCGACAGAAGAAGAGGAAAAGGCTGAACAATTGTTATTACTCCCGGCAGCCTCATCCCGCTGCAACATCGCAGTATTTAACAGATAAGCCTTGGTACAATATACTTGACATTTACATTTTCAAATGTATGTTCTATCCAACTGCCTTCACAATATTGGTTTAATTAAGACACAAGACACTACTGGCCAGCGTCACTTCACTAAAAAGGCATATGTTAAATAGTCCTATAACCAGTAAAATATAATTGAGCTCTGTCACTTGGAAAACCATTGCTTAAGTACAAGAAAAATCAATATTCCCTCTTTTCACAATGTTTTGCATTTCACTCTGTGCAATCAAGCAGCACCAGAAATGCATACCGAATACGGTCAGTGGAGGAACATAAAGAATACACCGAGATTTAAGCATGATTTTAGAGCAGTGGGTTTCTTAATAATAATTCAACATCTAACATGGTGTTTAATCAAGGTTTAAAGCATTTAACTGTCCCAGTGAACAAAGACAGAAGTTACTGAACACCATTATCAATATGAAGGAAAAGCAACCCTGATATCCATTAAGGACAACAAAAGGCAAACATGACAAAATTTAAGAGAAAGTAAAGCTTACAGGATGGAAATCAAAACGCAAAACATGCATTCCAATCATTCCTACTGCTTCAGGTGCTGAAATCCTGCTCTGCAGCAAGTGGCTCAACTCACAGGGTCACGTTACCAATCATAAATCTGCCTCATAATGAAAAACATATAAAAGAGGAAAATGTACAAGTTAGTATTCCTTTTTCCATATCGTAAGTATTTTTTCAGTGAACATTATAGGTTTACCACTCTCCTAGAGAAGCAGGATAAGAGAAAAAAACATTCACTATAACTTTGGAAAAAAACTAGCAACAATGTATTATTTTAGAAACAAAGACTGGCTTTCCTGAAAAAACTGCCTAAGAATATCACAAAACACAAAGTAAATTTAGTGACTCTCTTTGGCAGTAAAAGATGTACATGTAAGCTTGTGTG
>NW_010197860.1:20268-29830 GCF_000695765.1 Mesitornis unicolor | reverse complement strand
AAAGAGTGGTAGGAGCTCAGTGACAGCAAATATTTAAGTCTCTTGAAAAGACACTAAAGTCTATTGCAGACTCACAGGAGGAAATATATGCATTTCCAGCATATTTAATAAGTGTAATAATTGGAGAGCTTAGAAGTTAGGGTGATAAAAAGCTACATTTATCTTTTCCAACACATTAGTGTACAATTACAGCTGGCCTAAAAATAGCTGAAAAGATCAAAAATTGAGTGACTTGGTTTCTTTTTAGGCCAGTCTTAAAAAGATCGAGAATTTAATTAGATTAGGGGGAAATGTAATTGCTGTTGGTAGTCAAGCAGACGTATTTTCTTGAGCTGTAGACTAAAGCCATGAAATTATAAAAAATTATTTTAAATAGATCATGAAATAATCGCAAATTTATGCAACTTGTCAATAAAAGACAATTCATTTATTAACTCAGCCAACAATATTAAGACTTTCTTTTGGGAGGTCATACGAGCAAATTAAACCCTTAATCGTTTAACAGCACTGTGTTAAAAAGAGCCCAGTTTTTACTTCACATTTACTGAATATATGTAATGAAGGAAAATGCATGTTTACGTATGTGTAAGCATACTACTGCTAAAACAAACACGCAATGAATTAACACAACCAGTGGAGAAACTCAATTTTCCGCCCTGCATGTGCAGGTGAATACCCAGAACAGATTGATAACTCCCATTGCGAGTGTGGCTGAGTGTTTCTAAGCAACCTTGCTTCATCATCTCCTGTGACAAAAACAAGTGAGGAGTTTGAGCTGCAGTCTGATAGAGCTGTGAATACTAATGACTAACCAAACTAAGGCATCTCATCATTGGTTTCTGAATAGAACATAGAGAAACCACAATTACAAAAATACTTAAACATGTATTACAATAAACTGAAAATCCAGGCAATTAAATTTAAGCATATCTTCAGTAACTATGTAAGAAATAAGAATGCACATTTCACACCACTAAATTGGGTAATTATTTTTTTCCTATGCATCTTCTTTTGCAGCACAAAATACCCATGAACATATCCATTCCCAAAATGAGCAACCACACAACTAAAGATGGCAGCATTTCTTGGCCAGCAAACTTCCTTTAATCCTATTATCACTTCTCAGGAGCCAACCCACAACCCACATCAGCAGAAAATAAGTTGCTTTGACCTCACCAGCCAGCTGCATCGTGCATCCCCACACAGAAGTACTGGGAAATGGAAATGCCAAAAGCAGCATATTGCCATTCTGCCCCCCAAATTAGCTTGAAGTTATAAAGACAAAAAAGCCATGTCTTTTTACAAACATATCTTGTGTGGTTGGGGGGAATCACACATATCAATTTGCAGTACAACTACTCAATTAACAATTTAACAAAACCCCATTCTTTAGAAGAGCATTAATTATATCGCTTAGGCACTAAAAATATTCCCTGGTAGAGGAAAAAGAGAGAGAGTCTTTTTCCAGAAAATAAAACAAGCTTTGACAGCTTCCTGCTTACAAGAAATTCGAAAAAACTATGACTACTGCCATGGCCTCTTGGCCTAAGCAAGCAGACCTACTGTATCAATTATTAATACTTTGTCTTTTAAGGACAAAATCTCTAAGCTTAAGTGTACCTAAGATCCTCTTCTCTACTACTGCAATTGCCAGATGCCAATTTGCCCAAGGCAAAATGAAAACAAATTCCAAAACATCAGTAGTCAAAGCATCTTCTAGAAAGGAATCCAAAATCTGATTCTCAAGTACAGAAAGCAAGAAGTACAAGACAGGAACATGAAAATTAAGGGTGCACAGACCCGTTTTCCATTCCTGTGCCAGAACATGGTGGTACTCGCAGGGTTGGCCAAGCTGACCAGGTGCAAGCAGTGGACAGAGAATCCCACGCATTCAGTCAGCGCTGGTGCTGCTGCCCCACTCCATACGCTGGGCTGACAGCTGCTGTGCCACCACGACACATCTGAAAGCAGGATCTCCACCACGAGCGAGGAGGTGTGATCAGGCTGAGACATTAACCTCCATGGATTTAGCTTTTACCATCATAGAATCACAGAATGGTTGAGGTTGGAAGGGACCTTAAAGCTCATTCAGTCCAACCCCTGCCAAGGGCAGGGACACCTCCCACCAGACCAGGTTGCCCAAAGCCCTGTCCAACCTGGCCTTGAACACTTCCAGGGAGGAGGCATCCACAACATAAGGTTCCCAAATATAATTAAAAAAAATATGAAATTAAACTATCTGCTAAAGCAAGCATCCATCTTGCATAGCCTTTGATCAGTTACACATCTCATTTTTTAGGAATGGACAACAAAATATAATGAATCCTCTTGCAACTGTTGGCATAACCTGCCCCCCAGCCAAAAAAACACAGCAGCAAATCCTTGTTAAAAACTATTTTACATTGGTGGTTTTACTTGTGAAGTTTTGGCCATAATTCAGTCTAGAAAGACTTTAGTGAATGCTAATGTAAACTTAGAAATGTAAGTACCGACCACAATCGTACATGCAAAAAATGATGAAAATCTTAAAGCTGTCAAGAGCTACAGTATATCATACCTTTATCTATACATTGGCTGACCTCGAGAACACGAAGAAAAGTTTATATAAAGTTATTTAGTTTTAAAATGTTATTAACAATTATTAACAAATTAAATTGTGAATTTATTTTAATACTACAATAAAAAAGTCTCTGACATTTTTCCAAACCAAATATACAACCACAATCTCCCTCAAGTGTTTTCTGTTTGACATAGCCCATATAATGTGAATGTTTCTACGCTATCCTTGCATACCCAGAGTCTCTGGGTCTGGCCGCAGCCCAGGCACTCTCAGGCAACACACAAAGCACACGGAGCACAAAATGTTTTGAAATCACAGATGTTGTGCCACAGCTTTTCTAAAGGCCTTGCTTTTGCCCAACTGACATCCTAAGAGAAAGGATTTAAGGAGAGCCACAAAGTAGCTACAAACAGATTCTGCATACACAAGATTTGCCAGTGGCCTGAAAATTCAGTTTACTGTATTACACAAACATGAGAGATACTGTCCTAATAAGTCAAGCTGCTTTTTTGGAAAAGCTAATAGATTTTTACCAGGTAGCAGAGATTTTCAGTATATTTTCTACAGCCATATGTAGGATGGCAAAGCTTTCTGCTGATGTAAGAATATGAAAACATCATTTCAAATGTATGGCAAATTGAAAATGGAAAAGCTCTGCAAGCAGCTTATACATGTATTTTCAATAACAGAATTATGAAAGACTTATGCACATAAAAGCCATCTTCTTTCCACCACACTACCACTAAAGGGTAAATCAAATACTGCACAAAATACTTTATAAGAACACGAGACACAAATATCAGCAATTTATGAAAAAACTCCTTTACAGTTGTTACTTTTATGCAAGATTACCTACAGGGCACATCTCCAGGACGGAGGATCACCGCCTTCCTAAGATCGTGCCCTGTGGTGAGCTTGCCACTGGCCGCCGCAACAGAGGAGCCCCAGAGAGGAGATACAAGGACTCCCTGAAACAATACCTCATGTTTGGCCATACTGACTACTATCAGTGCTCTACCCTGGCCTCCAATCGGGAGACACGGAGACACCATTCATGACGCTGCTGCCTCCTTCGAGAACGCACGTAGAATCAGTCTCGAGGAGAAAAGACAACGCAGAAAGAACCATGCCTTGCCAATATCGCCTAAGGAGACTTTCCACTGTGCCTTTTGCAACCAGACTTGCCTATCCCACATCGGCCCTTTCAGCCATCAGCGCGTTTGCAGCAAGCGTGGGTAGTGTCCTTCCCTTATCTTCATTCGCGAAGCCTAGCCATGATGATGATAACCTAGAGATTGATATCTAAGTGACCATATTGATCTACTCTCCAAAACTGAAAGCAATACAGACTAAATAGAGGGTGCATAACAAATCCATGAGCTGTGCAATCGCAGTCTCGTTTTGCTGTCCTGTTCCCACCCTGCCCAGGACTGCTCTGACTCTGACAGCAATGGGGACCCCAGCCAAGGAGCCGGGGAGCACTGAGGATCCCTGGACTTAAAAGAGCGAAAGAACAAACCACTGTCTGGGCTTCTAAAACATTTTTCCCATAAAACATCAAGTGAAGCTGTCTCTAAGAGAAGGCTTTGCTAATAAAATTATAAATCATCCTCTTGGCTCCAACAGGGGTCACTTGAAAGGTTCTCAGCATCTCTCAGAAACGACGTACTTCTACAGAAACTGTGTCATCTTTGATAAAGTGATGTTAAGAAGCATGAATAAAACAAGTGAGTCAGGATTTGAAGTGAGAGATAGATAACTTTTATGAGACTATCAGGTAAGATAAATATAATTATTATTATAATATCGTAATAAAAGTTTTTTGCTTACATAAACCCAAGTGTCAAGCAAAACCCAGACTTTTAATAGAATGCAGAACATTGCACAAGCATAAATAATCCTCACTTCTCATTTTGAATTTCTATATAGAATAAAACAGGGATTTTTCCCATTAGGTAAATTTCATCTTGTAACACTTCATTAGTCCAAATAATGAACACATTATGCAAGAGCACACAAAGAAAGCTTACAAAGCAATACAAACTCTTCCATGAGGGTTTCTACTTTTCCACTCTAAGAAAACACAACCTGGGATCCCTCCATCGCACCACAGAAACACACGTTTGCTGCATTTACGCCGAGGCAGGAAGTCCTCCTCCACCCCAACCGGTTCACATATCTTTGCTGAGGTCCAACTGCCATCCTCGCCACAGTCTGCAGAGCACTTGGACATAATTACACCTCATAGGAAAAATGATCTTAGAAATCACATTTCAGGTCCTCGCTTCCTTGCCTTGCTCTGAGTCACTGTAGATGGCAAGCAAGATAGGATTAACCAAAGAGGCTCGACTGTATCTTGCAGTTAGGAGATAATCACCAATTATTGCTTCAGTCAAAACTGATTTAGCCTTGCTGCAAAAGGAGAATTGTATGATGGGGAGAGAAAAGGGGAAAGAGACTTTAAGATTTTGATAGCACAAACTGATTTTCCACCAGGAAAATCAAATTTTACACTTAAAGCGTTCTCTCTTGATTAATACCAATGTATTTTCTAAAGAAATTCTAAACTAAATTGAGTTATTGATCAATTGGAGTTTTTATTCAATTCACTGCTGGCACCCATTTCTCTTTATCTAAGTATTTATATAATAAAAATAATAATAAATGCTCATCACCATGAAAGCTGAATGCCTTACAATTTTTAAAAGGAATGTAATAAATGACTTCCTTGTATCATTGAAAGTCTTGTCCAAAGTGAGTTCCTCTATAATTAGATGTATACAACATAAATAAGAAATACACACCGATTTGCACTGCTTGATAAGAAATACTTTGTTACACAGTATAATTCATTTCTATCAAAAAGCACTATATCATTAATTCTACTTAAATGTCACATTTACTTTTATTGCATATCTTTACATTATAAAGAACAAGAGAGAAAAAAACAATATTTGGGGTATTTTAACATCTGTTCTTCCTATGATTTACATTTGAATAAATCATGGAAGGTTTAGAGGAAGAATGTACAGATCACTACTACAAGCCAGTTGTTCTAGATAACTTCCCAAAGCAGTCACGCTTACTTTCAGAAAAGTTACAGATACCTCATCTCGGGAGCAACAGAGCAGTTAGGGATGCCCCATCGCTGGAAGTCTGCAAAGTCAGGTTCAATGGGGCTTTGAGCATCCTGGTCAAGTGAAAGATGTCCCTGCCCATGGCAAGGGAGTGGAATAGATCATCTTTGAAGGTCCTTTCCAACCCACACCATCCTATGATACTATGATCACAACAGATTTTACATTTCCTCAACAGCAAGAGTCTTACAAAACCACTGGATCTTGAGGAGGATTGTGGAAGCCCACCAATCCCGTGATGACAGAAAGAGCAGCCCAATACTTCCCATCTACACTGCAGGGCAGAAACTTGGGAAATTTGGGCCAGGGAACAAAAAATAACAGCACATATTAGACTTCAGTAAAAGTATATAGAACTTCCATTGCCCACCAAGACGCTCACTTCATCTTCTCCATGTTTATGAAGGTGTCTTCCAATGGTGGGCTTGGCTATAATCCTCCATTAGATACATTCATCACCCATCAATCACTGGACTAAGATTCCCTCAGAAATCATAAATAGTATTATAGTCTTACATACCTCCTCTCAGAAAGCAGCAAAATACAAGCAGCATGGTGTAAAGCAGAACATATGGTAGGTAATGTGATCCCACAGGTGTACCTTTAACACTGTTCCAGTGCAATACATATTTACCGAATTAGAGGAAAACCAGCAAGGAACAGAAGATTCACTGACTGAATGAGCTGGACAGATCTATATGTGGGCAAAATTATCTTCTGATTCTAAAATAGGCTTTAATATACTACTGAATGTACTAATATACACGCAAGGTACAAAAATGCATTATCATTTTTACCAGACACATAATTCCTATTTATGATACACAATGTTGTGTATCATCTGTAATCACCAATTTAGATTATAAAAACCCTCAAGCAGCAGAACCAATAAATCATAGAATAGCTCAGAGCTATTAGAAAACATTAATTCTATTCTCAAAGCTAAATTACATTTCACAATTTCTATCAATGGGTTTGAATGGAACCTTGAAATGATTAATGTTTTATCAGAGAGAGCACAGACAGCGAACACAGAGACTGCCATTTAGAATTTAATGCTGGTACAGTGTTAGTGACCAAGCAAAACTGATAGACTTATCACCAGTCCCAGCACTGTTGAACACAACAGATTGCAAAAGTAAACCATGGATTTGTAATTAAGTCTGCAAGCTAGCAGGCGCAATATTTGGTGGTCCGCACAAGGTATTGCCAGCCACAGCTCCGTGACAGTCACAACACACTTGTGTCAGGGACAAATTCGCTCATAATTGGTCTCAGCATAATTGAAATGTATGCATTTAATTCAGGTGTCTGAACCAAAGCTCCCTCTGCTGTCAGATGAACTTTGGGAAGAGGTGACTCGGAGCACTCCTAGGCAGTGTTCTCCATTTACCATCTACTCATACTCCCAATATAAGAATAAAAACAATGAAGTCAAATAGTGTGACCGATCTCATTAGTGTTGCCCATTCAAGAGTGAGGTTGCACAGAAAAGAATGTCAGATCTTCCTGTCCAGGCACCTACTACAGCAAGGTGAAAAAGCAGCATTTTGATGCAGAAGGAGTAAGGTATCAGTACGCCAGGCCCAGGGACAATTACAGTCATGGTAAGTGACTGAAAAAGGCAGTACAGCACGCATGAGAACAGTATCTACATCTTCTGATCTCTAGTATATTCAATTGACCTTTCCTAAAAATTGTATTTGAATACAGTGACTAAGCTGTACAGCAGATGATGGGACCAGCACAGAGAGAGTACAACAAGGAGTCAGGAGTCACAAACAGGGGAGTTTATTTGGAGGAAAAAGGCAAAAATTAAACACACAAAAATAGGAAGATAAGTGATCCTGTATCACAAGATTAAGAAAAACCTAAAATCTATAAACTCACATGTAAGCCGTCTGAAGAAGAAAAAGATATTTCCAAAGAGCTAGGCACCATTTGTAATAAGCCTCAATAAAGCATCTAACAATGACGTAAGTTGTGGCTGTTTACCAAACTTTAGAATATACTATGGAGGATCCATCTTTACAGACTACCAAATAGCTTATTTAAGGCAAATATAGACAAATATATACAAATAACACATATAAATAGAAAAAACACAATGTTGTGGTAAAGCTGATGGATAAAACTACTCTTAAGAATGAAAAGGTGTGTTTTATCTAAATTAAAAATGCTTTCCTCTTTCTTTGCTTAAAAAGAAAATTGATTTTTCTATAGCAATAAATTACGTATTATCCCAAAATAATCTACCAGTATTTTTCCTGAAGAAACAAGAAATAAAGCCATCTCTAAGAGATTTTTATCATTAATTTCTCACATATTGCCTGTGTATAAATATCTCTTCAAAAGCAGTAGTAAATACTTAATGTTCATCTTCTCCCCCCACAGAAGTATTTCTTAACAGGGAAGTACAGAATAGGCTTTGTTGAGTTTTCCGTTCACCTAAACCTGCCATTATTTTTAGTTGTGCCCTGTTCCCACTAAAATTTCTATTAACTTTTTCTCTCTTCAATGGAATTAGAGATTATATCTTACTTCTTCAAAGCAAAAAGTGAATTGTTCTCAACAAAAGGATTTCATATATACTGCAAAGACCTTGTTAGAAAAGAAGAATCAGTTAAGAGAGAGAATAATCATGGACATCATCTACCCCTTTAAAACAACACTACAGCAGAGTTGATCTTCCTACTTCTAAAATTCCTTTTCCAAATGGCTACTTAAGAAAGCTTAGGGGGGAAATGGGTAGAGGAAATGAGGGCTGGAGCACCTTCCCTACAAGGAGCGGCTGAGAGAGTTGCGGCTGTTCAGCCTAGAGAAGAGGCTATGGGGGAACCTTATTGCAGTCTTCCAGTTCCTGAAGTAACTTTCCCACAGGAAAGCTGGGAAGGGACTTTTTACAAGGGCAGGTGGTGACAGAACAAGGGAAAATGGTTTTAAACTGGAAGAGAGTAGATTTAGACTGGATATTAGGAAGAAATTCTTTGCTGTAAGGATGGTGAGACACTGGCACAAGTTGCCCAGGGAAGCTGTGGATGCCCCCTCCCTGGAAGTGTTCAAGGCCAGGTTGGACAGGACTTTGGGCAACCTGGTCTGGTGGGAGGTGTCCCTGCCCATGGCAGGGCTTGGACTGGATGAGCTTTAAGGTCCCTTCCAACCCAAATCATTCTGTGATCCTATGAAATGGTACCAAAGTGCCAGTGTTATAGGTGACAAGTCAAAAAAAACACAAAACAAAACAAACCACAAAAAAACTCAAACTGAGGTGGTATGGTACTAGATTCCTTCTGAACACCAACCCCTCCCCAGATCAAGAAGTCTGGATCTGAAATGCTCTTGATGCAACTGCATTTCTGTTCAATCAGACCACTGTCAAAAATGTATTGATAATAGGATTACAAATAAAAACAATTCATTGTGCTTCAGTGCTTTGTTCACTGACTCCTTGGCTAACAGGAGGTAGCATAACCCGTAACATAACATAAATCCTTACAAATTAATAGGTAAGAAAAAACGTCTAGCATTTTCTGTAGTTGTATAAGAGTTAGAAGACCTGCAGTAACAGGAATCTGAGAGTTTGTCTGTTTTTCATTACATGAAAATTAATAGGTAAGCCAAAAATGCATAAATTATAATTTCCATCCAAAATTTGTTCCTTTGAATAAGTTTATCACTCTAAACAGAGAAAGAGGAGGAAAAAAACCCTTGTTTTCACCTTTTGTGAATGAAGGTTTTTGTCAAATTACCCGACTGCTGCTCTTTCTCATGGCTCTGTGAGAAAGCCAAGATTAATTTCTTTTAACTTTCTATTATTGTTTATTTCTACTGCTCCCTTCCCTCATGTCTATTTTCTTCTCTCATT
>NW_010197860.1:0-20237 GCF_000695765.1 Mesitornis unicolor | reverse complement strand
TCCCTAGTCCAACACACATCCAGGCTGTCAGCATTTCCCTTCCTACCCTTGCTCCAGCACATCTGTTGTTTCAGAGCCACTTGGTAGGAAAACATGGTGTGAGTCAGTGTGCCGAAAAAGCCCCCCCAGCATCCACCATCCACAACTGGTGTCCTGTACTGCTAAAACTGGCCAGTTGTCTCCAGCCTAAATAAATGTCTGGACAATAGAGCTGCTGTTAAAACTTGACCTTCCCACAATCCCCTTAGGTGGCCTGTTATACAGAAACTCAAACTCCAATTGTTTAAGCTTAATTTAATGGGAATGATTCCCACAAAGCACTGTTGTTTATGAAAAACATTTTTTCTCCTAATACATATTTCAGTGTATTTGGCCTCTTTTTTCCAGTACTGCTGAGATTAGACTGACGTGCTTGTTGCAGTTTCTCTCTTTGAATTTAGATGGCTTCTTCACCCACTTCCTCAGCTCATTCTCTGTACCAGAAGGACTGGTAGCAAGTTGCTGAGCACCTCTGAAGGGGACAGTCAAAAATCAAGTCACAACTGAAATAGAGACCCCATGTCAGATCACATGGAAGCTTTCTAAATAAATGATAACCATCTCTGAGGTTCTCAGAATATCTCTTCTGGTCATAAAAATCAAAGCCTAACCCAGAGAGGGCAGACTTTTGGTTTCAGCATTATGATTACTTTTGTAAAACGTCTTGTTGCCATTTGTTCCAGTACGTCTCACCTAAGTATTAAATAGCTGCACTGCGTTTGACACACTAAGCCTTTCTAATTTACACTAGTCACATTAATTTTAATGTAATAAACCCAAGCAGAAAAAGCCACATTTCTTTTGTTCAGGAAATAAAACTGCCTTCAGCAATAGTCAATACATGTAGATTACTTAGTGGAAATCTAACTGTAATCTCATTTTACTGTATCTGCTAGAAAGACTTCAGCTTTAAACAAAAATCTGCTTCCAAGGAACAACAGGACTGATCATTCATGTAAGAATTTAAGAGACAATAGCGTGAGTTAGAACATACATGTCTATGCATGTGTATATATAAGTACAAAATACATATGTACATGTTATATAGGCATGATTATCACCTATTTAAAGATGAAGGGAAAACTGTGTAACATATATAGCAACAGAATTATATACAAGAGGTTTCATTGTATGTGTATTTGTATAGCTCAGTTAAGGTTGTTCTTGCAATAACAAGGATTTCCTTAGAGCTTTAAAAGCCCCAAAGGAAACAGGCAGTATAAGTCTAACTATAAGGCAAAATTAACAATTAAAAAAAATTCATAAAACAGATTTAAAGATAAGGAGTAAGGAACTGATAATGTCTTTCCTATCCAATTTTATAAAAAGGAAGTGGAATAGAGACATTTGTAATGCCAAAAAGTTAAACAGATGTATGAAAAACATCAGTAATTCAAAGGTCATAACATGCTGGAAAACTTTTTTTTTTTCTTTCCCCTCTCCACAATTCTAATTCAGCAACAATTTGTAATAGGTCCTTGGTGAAATTATCATTTTGACTGGTAATACCATAACCTCCTGACAATCCAAAAGGTAGAGCTAAGAAGAGTTTGGTCTTTTCCAATGAGGAGAAAATGGAAAAAATAAGCATTTTCTCTTCTGATAAGGTGGCTTTACTCCCTCCCTTTTCAAAGTTCTTACCTAACTGCACACAACACTAGCAACACCTCTACAAGTCTGGAAGCCTGGGAAGGTGCCAAGAAGGATCCATTTCCTATTGCAATCATCTCATCCCACTCAAACCCAGATTCAGCAAAGCATTTAATACTCAAGGTTGAATTTCAGGTTAAATGGTTGCAATGAAATGAATGTAACTGCTCCCTGTCCAAGTTCTTTACTGAACTGTGTCTACAGGGAGGAAACCATCTATGTTATGGATACAGAAAAATGTGAAAGTCTTCTTTAAAAAAAAGACGACAGCAGGAGCATGCACAAGCACAGGAACTGCCCATCGTTCATGGGTATCCTTCAAAAGCATCAAACATCACATAAGAAACAGAAGCCACAGAAGGACGTACGTGTCAGATAATATTAAACTATGTTTATAAAGTTCACAGTCTCATTAATTTGGGCAAAACTAAAGCTGCTACGGCTTAATAACATGTATTTTATTTATATGCATGCAGGAAAGTAACAACGCCTCACTTACCACGGCTGGATACATAATATTCATTGCACATTTGCTTAGAAAAGACAATTTTTCTGATACTGTGCAGTTGTACATTGAACAAATGATGTTTATAATCACAGTGATAATTGTTTACATCTTGTACTGCAACCTCCCTCAGCTGCGACCCTCCCCTATGACCCAGTACCCAGTCAGTGGCTCAGGATGGGAAAAAACCCATCCAAACCACCAAAAAACACCATCACATATTTGCCCCTAGTTAGAGCTCTGCTACTGACACTGCAGCATTTGAGACACAAGCAATTTAGAGCAACTCTTCTTCAATGTAAGCCACAAAATAAGATCATTTTGACCACATTCAGAGATCATGTGAAGCCACTCACTCCAGAGGTAGAAGAGCTGGGACACATGACAGATACAGTACTGTCTGACACACAGCATGGTATTTAAATTTTCATACAGACAGCAAATAAATGAAAATTACCCATTTTAGAAGTGTTTCTGTTGTTACCAGCCCTGAGAAAGACAAAAATAAAGTATTTCTTAACGTGATTTAAAAAAGAAAAAATATCCACATACTCTGCATTTTTAAATTATGATTATGTCTTTGTAAAAAAAAAAAAAAAAAAAGGTATTTTCTGAGATAATTAATTTAGGAAGTGCATTTTCATTACCTAGACTAAAATGACAGAGTCTCAGGGATGTAATGCGGCCTGTCTGAGGCTGCAGAGGAGGTTTACTGAAGGCCCGGGGAGTCCTCCAAGCGCTGCCTCTGGGAATGGTGGCACTGTGAGGAACTGTGAATTGGGCACAAAAATGCTTCCTCCAAGCAGAAGAGCAGGACTCCTAACCACATTTTCGATCGTGGGTCACTCAAAGCTTGCACAGCAAGTAAGGTAGGCATGGAGACTGCAGAGCAGCATCTGATCCTACAGGTCGTGTGTAAGGCACCACACCTGCGGCAGCCAGGCCTGCCTGTGATGGATGGGGAAAGACCTCTGACACTGTCAGTCAGAGCTTCCTTGCTTTTATCCATTTATTTGCTTGACTCAATATTATCTGAGAGTACATTTGAATTTAATTTCCTTCAGTTTTAACAAGCACATCTTCTCAAAGAAAATCACATTTAGAAAAAGCCCACTGTATCTGGTGCTCACAGATAAAATCTCAGCTGAGCACACAAGACGGCCCTATTCATGACACCACGGCTTTTCCTCGCCCAACATCGATACAATCTCCCTGCAAGTGTTCGATACACTCCCAACCCCGGCATGGCTCCTACTGAACCCACGCAAAGTCAATAAAACACCTTCACTAAGTAATATCCTGCCCAAGCAGGAAGCTGCAGGGTGGCACGGCTCTCAGTAGCAGAGCACCTGCCCCGCTGGCAGATTTAAAGATCTTCTCAGGTATAGAAGTGCAGACACCCAACAAAGCAATGCCTAATAAAAGCAATGGTCAAGAGGTGAAAACAGTAGCAGCAGAGGGAAAAGTCACCCAAAAAAAACCATTTTGCACATGGGCAGAAATCTACCCACATGCTTAAGTTTTTTATGCTTTTGTATGGTTGCTAAGGATGCACCCCTTTTTTCTTATTAAAAGGAGAAGTACCTACACTTACTACATTTCTAGTTGTCAGAATACAAAATGGAATATTCTGGGATATAAATTTAGGCCTCTACACAAAACAACCTGAGTATACATACCCCAAAACACTTTGGATCATTAACCCTGAAAGAGGAGCATTTGTACAATCCATTCTAGATAAAAATTCAAAGACGCCACATGAAAGGAGTTAAGACCTGTCAATTCACACTGAGAAAGCTGAAACAGAGGTGATTCTCTTATTAAACACTGTTAAATATTTTCTTCCTCTGAGTTGTAAAGACTTGTCAAAGCATTTTTTTTGTTAGAAATGCCCTACTATAAATTACCTACCACACATTTAAAACATACATACACACACAAGTTAGGTTTTCCATAAATCTCAACTGTTCCAGATTTTTTAAGGTTTAATGTCTCACACAATAGACAGATGCACAAACCATTATTCTAATGCTGTACAACCTCAAATATAATAAGTCTTTATGGCCTGAAATATGAGCTTTTAACAACATCTGTGCAGTTAGAAAATATAACTCAGCTTCCTAATCACTGTAGGGAATAAGAGTCTTTTCAAAAGTACTACCTATTGTAAATACATATTAGTGGCACAATGTTAAAATGATTATATTTTTATTTAATTACAATCCACTCTACATGGCAGTTCACATAGCCTAGATCACAATTAATCTTGATTAGTGAAACCTGCAGCATAGAACTGCTCAGAGTAATCAGGATGATTACACAACATATGATCTTTATGTTTCTGTTTTGTCTCCACAGCAGTTATCAGATACTTATCAATTTTCTAGCCCGGAAGAAAGTTTAGACAGGGTGGCAACACGGGAACCAGCTAACCTGAACGTATTTGACTTTGACTGCAGAAAGGCCATGAAGACCAAACAGATCTATTGTGCAGGAATTTTGATTTTTATGGTTTTTGAAAAATTGACTTCAAAACAGTTAAATATTTATGAATAAATCCTCTGCTAAGATGAACACAGCAAAAAAATTGTCATCTGTTAGCTGCCATAAACTAGCTGTACTGAGGGAACCTATAGAAATTGATTCTTTATAGAGAACAGCAAGTTTTAGTACCGTGTTTAATTTGGTTATAAACTTTCCCCTAAGGATCATCACTTTGTTAGGGGGATGTTCATTTTATTTGCCTCTTATGCTAAGCACAGCAGACGCTTTTACAAATAATGGTTCAAACTGATGCTCATGAGAGCAGGGCAGAAAGAAAGAAACAAAAGGAAGGGAGGGCAGAGGCTACAATTGGGTAATGAAAGGTCCTAGGTAAGAAGAATGAGGAACTGGAAAACAGGAACCATACAGATAAAAGAAGCAAGGCAAACGCAAGGTGAAGTGGAAGAGGCTGGAAGGAAGTAAGTGAAATATGCGCAATTCGGTAGAAAGGGGCAGAACAGTCTTCACCAGCCAACGCTCGCTCTCTCCCCTGGTCAGTAACTGAAAACACACATCTTACATACAGTACTGGTTAAATATGTGGATTATCTCCTGCATACCTGCATGCAAAGTGGGACTGAGGGAAATATCCTACCTCTATGAGTTTCGGCACTAGCAAAGGTTTGAGCAGCAGAACTTAACTCTCAATAATCCTCTGAAGCCAAATGTGGTTTCCAGTATGTATTTCACAGCCACAAGAAACTACACTCAAGGAAGAAAAGATTTATAAACTACTATATGGAAATTTAAAATTCATATATAGAGCTTTAATTCTAGCATTGCTTCATGAGGAGTGCTTCATTTGGTTACTTATTATTTTAAAAATAGTTTGTAATTATTAACATTCTACATGAGCACTCAGATAATTTACACATGCAGGTAGAGACTTCTGAGAATGTGTGAAGGAGGCAAACAACGAAATCAATCGTGAAAAATTAGTTTTACCAAAATCTGTAGTTCTAGGGCGTATCTACACATCTATACGTCCTGTATCATAAAAGATAAGTAGAAATACCTGTTTGGAGAATAAATACTGGATGCCTATATTCCAAATTGCTTTTGTGAGCAATATTTCCCCCAAGTACCATTTATATCCTAAATGTGAAATACATCAGTAAAATTCTCTGTTATTTTGGAACATGGCCTGACAGTAAAACAGCATTAAAAGCATCTTCTTTCCTGCCCTTAGCTGAACCTCAGAACTTCCAGTAGGACATTTCTGCATTTATGATCTAATCAGTGGGGTCAACGGGAGCAACTGACCATGAAATGGAAAGAATAATTTCAGTGGTTATTTAATGACACCTTAACGCAGCTTCTCGTTAATCAATGACTGCCATTAGCAAGTCTCTGAAGGACGAAAATTTGCAAGGACTTTGCAATTAGACAGCTAACTGCAACTGTCAGTATGCAGAATACCCAAAACCAACCCAACCACCCACACACAAGGAAACAGGGAAAGAATGAAAATCACAGAAAAACAATTACTCCGCAGATGTTCAGTAACGCCAGAATTAAGTCCTAAGCAGCATGGTAACTTAAAGCTGTGTAACTGTGTTAGCAATTTCAAGTTCCTCAAGAAACTATTGCAGTGGTGGCACTGCCAGTAATATAAAACAGATGCTAAATGTTTTACCAATATATGCATTATACATTATGTACCTTCCCTGAAATTTTAGTTTTACAAATGCATCCAGTCACAGTATGTCATTTAGCTTTGCTTCATTTTTAGAACTTCTTTGACTTGCATCCTACCAAGAAGAACAGTTTTATCCACATAAGAAACTCAGTGTGTAAATATAAATTCCTGCAATAAAACAGCTGTTCCATTAGATGGTATAGTCCAGGTTTGTGCATACAAAAAAAAACCCAAACAAACCACAATAATAGAAAAGTTTAATGGGTTTTTCGCTTTTTATCATTTTGTTAATCGTCATTCATCTGCAAGTTAATCAATTAATTCATGTTAATTACACAATTAGAATGAAAACTCCTCTGACCAGGAACTTCATTTCTGTTAACTGCTGATCTCATTGACTGTGCCCTATAAATGATAATGACACAGCCTGACTATGAACAGTGGCATTAGATCATCAGAATATTATACTCTTCTGGGAATACAAATATCAACAGCTAGTATAGTACATCTTCAATACTGCAAAAATACACCCTCCAGAAAGCAGCCACTTTATATCTTTTTACAAACCTTGGTGACCTCTGTAACAATACAGGTTTCTTTTTCCTAGCAAACTGCCATTACTCAACCTCTGCTGCACTTACCAGGACTTACCACTAGTGCAGCCTGCACAATCTCCAATCAATAAACCAGAAACCAATGTAAAACTTACAGCTGAAGTATGTGATAGTGTCAGACACAGCATGACAGCAGTTCTCTGCACTACTATCACATCACACACACACACAGAACATTAGGAGTTGGAAGGGACCTCAAAAGATCATCTGGTCCAACCCCCCTGCCAGAGCAGGATCACTGAGACTAGGTCACACAGGAATGTGTCCAGGCAGGTCTCGAATGTCTCCAGAGAAGGAGACTCCACAACCTCTCTGGGCAGCCTGGTCCAGTGCTCTGTAACCCTTACAATAAAAAAAATTTTCCCTCTGTTCAGGTTGAACCTTCTATGCTCCAGCTTGCACCCATTGCCCCTTGTCCTGTCATTTGACATCAAAGAGCCTAGCTTCTTCCTCCTGACACTCACCCTTTACAAATTTATAAACATGAATGAGGTCACCCCTCAGTCTCCTCTTCTCCAAGCTAAAGAGATCCAGCTTCTTCAGCTGCTCCTCATTAGGGAGATGCTCCACTCCCTCTATCATCTTTGTATCTTGCACTACCACATCACATATGATATCTCTGCATGTGTTAACATCACATGTGATATCTTCACATCAAACTTGAATTCAAGATCTGCAAACACCCATAGACAAGACTTCCTTGTCCTACATGCTTTGTAAAAGAATGCAGCGAAACAGAAGCTTTGCAACAGAAGCACTAACTTTAATATCAATTTGATCCACACTGCTAAAAAGCCAAGTTGCTCCAGAGTGCAGCATGCGAGACTGCTGCTCGCATTCCTCTTATCCTGGTCCCGGTGTTACTCTCCTGCTGCTGCCCATCTCCTTGCAAACTACATTTTAGCTCCTCTTGAGTTGCAGCAAATTATCTTTCAGGATCCTCCAGCTGCCCCACCAGATCAGTGCCAAAGTCAAGTAAAGTTTCTGGTGCTACCATCAAGAACCATTGCACCCCTTGATCAAGACTAAAACTTTTCTGATCATTCCTATTTGAATCATTTACCCTTTTGTTTATTTTTGAAATATGAAATAGGAAGCTATTCCAGTACATATTATGTATATGTCTTCTCAGATATATACAGTACTGATCAATAATGTTTCAGTTTAAACTATACTGAACTCATTTTTTTTTTAGTGAAGTCAGTGTTTCTGAACAAAAACAGTGAAGACAAAAAGTGACTTTTAGAAAACCAGAAACATCATCCAGTATCAGCTACAAAACTCCAGGAGAATACATATAGGGAATTCTCAAAATGGCCCAAATTCCTAGTAAAGAAATGCTGATATTCTCTCTAAGTAGTAGCACTTTTCTGTACATCCTCCCATGCATTCTCTGTGTTCTTCCATGTGTTAATGAAAGATCTCATGCAAAGATATCTATCAGTTTTCAACCTGGTATCTTAAGGCAAAACCTGCTGCTTTTCTCACATTTTTGAAAGAATACCTAACCTTTTCCCAAGGGTGGAATTTTGCTGCTCCATTATTTTTGACAACTTCTGAATTCAAAGATGTTCCCTCTTGTTCATGCGGCTGGATGGGAAAGGCGTACAGCCAAATGAAATGAAAATATATTCACACCCTGTTCAAAATAAACAAATCATGACATGGAAAATAAAGAAGAAAGAAAAAAAAACACATCCAGAAAACAAATAATTTTCCTGTTACATTAAGATTCTCTTAAACTCAAGCTAATGTTTTCTAAAAATGGAAGCTATAAAGCAGATTGTTATTAATAAATTTTACAATTGGAAAAAAGAGGCACAAGACTTGGGAAGCTGAATTGACAGTGAAGAGTGCCATAAGGTGATGAGTTTGGAGTCTGATTTGCAGCACTGATCCTTGGTGTCCAGGTTACTTCAAACACCCATGATCAGCACTAGAGCCACCTGGCTTTGCACTGAAGCAGGTGAGTCCTTATGATTTCTTCTGCTAGCCAGAGGATTAACAGAGGTAGTAATTCCTAAAAAGCAGTAACAACACAAATGAAAGGAGTTTCCACAGTGACTGGCTGGCCTTTCATTAGTTCTCCAGTTGTAAAACTATAACAATATTTCATTACCTGATTGCGTTACTCTAAAAATACATATTACAGAATACCAGATGGCACCAAATAAGGGTACTAGAGAAATGAAAAACTTACAGATGCCTAAGAATCGGAAAGAAATATGCATGTATTTAATGTTCAGCGTCTCAGGTGACTCATAAATCTTAGTATTAAGCCATCTGCTCCACTCTCATCTCCACTAATTCAGTCCTTATGTTGAATTATGCTCCTCAGTTATTTTTGTAAACACCTCCAAAATGTTGTATCACTGCTGGTGTGTGTGTTTCCCAGCCTGGAGGAGATGCCACAGGACATGTGGCTCCTGCTGCGCCTCAGCAGAACCGAAGGAGGAACACGAATGTGCACCTTCTGCTGGAGGTTCACAGACCGAGTCCCACCAAGGCTCGTGCAGACGGGCTGTCATGTTCATGTCACTAACGGCTCCAAGGCCATGGGTGCCAGAGGAGATGCAGTAGGCAACTCATTACTGTCAAGAAGTTTATAATGCTTTACAGTCGTACGTATGACATTTGATTACAGGAGCCAGCAGGAAGACAAATAAATATGCTGCAAATTTGCTAGCTCATTTAAAAGCTAATCCATGTAGCACTACCAAATATATCAAGAGCATGCACGTTCTGCAGAGTGACAGACATCTTATAAAGTGTCCAGCCTTCTCAGAGAAAGCAATTCTTTGTCAAAGATCATTTTTAGGGGTTTTTTGGGGAGGAATGCTGCAATAGTATGCTACCATGGCCCAAGCCAGCCTAGATATTGAGCTATCTATTATTATTTTACTATCTTAATCTTAATTGCACATTAATCACTCAGTAACATTAGCCAGATTTCCTTGCAGAGTATGAGATTTTCAGAAGAACCTCCACTTTTCTGTTATGATGGTTTTGAAAGCTTGAGGATGCATGCAGTAATGTAACAAACCTCAGAAGAGAAAGTGAGACAAGAGAAATAAAGAAACAAAACTTTTGCCTTCTCTGCTGAGAAAATTCATTTCAGCAGCTAGAGCCTGTGCTCTGCACCAAGACGTTCCTCTTTTGCTCAGCTTAGCTGATTCCAAAATTTCCCAGTGACCTTGCCTAGATTAAATTTACAGTCAAGCAATCTTATCTTTTAAATCGACAAATTGGATTAGCAACGCTCTGGGCTGGGAAGCAGAGTTTTCACACACTTACCCAATTTGGACAAAAAAAATTCCCAATTCTGCGCAAATTAGCTCTCTACTCGCGACATCCAAAGCTTCATTCAGACTATTTCAAAAGAGATCGTAATTGGCTACAAAACACAAGCTGAGACATTGCTTGCAAAGTGCTACAAAATCCTTGCATATACATATAAATAACACAAGGACACACAACAGCAACAAAAGTGACATTTGGTTGTAAGAAGAGTATATGTAATTGCCTGGAGCTCAACTTGCTCACCAGTTCAGTATCTATATTGGAAATGGTGCAGAAAGCCCTCAGTGGTATCACCAGCATGGACGCTAAACTACCATAAAACCAGCCTGACCTAAGGTACAGAAGCAGGTCACCAGAGGAGCCTTCCCTTTCCCTGTCCTAAGAACTGGTCAGTATTTCTCTTTAAGCAATGCCATTGCTGGGAAGAAACCTGAAGGTTTGCATAGATCTCACATACCCTATCCTTTTGCGCATTAAATATTAATATGCAGAGGCTCTCAAAGAGCCAAAATGTCAATAACTAATCAAAGCAGGAATAAAGTGAAAGATTCATTTCACTGCTCATCATCATCTCAATGCTTTGCATATCACAGGCCACTAAATACATTATTTTGAAAGAAAGATTCAGTTTGGTAGAGGGGGATATTTAAAGTAACAAGCATGAGGATGAGGTCTTCCTCCTTTGAGAGCTGCTTCATCCCTTTTCCATTTGCACTTCAGCTGAATCCTGGGCAGCACCTGAACACTGAACACTTGGGGTGGTGGGGTTCTCTCTTGGTGTTTATTTTTACCCTTCATAATTTATTTTTAAGCAAAGCAAGAATAAGTGTGTAGCAATAATAATGAATCACTGCAAGGATATGGAGAGGAGGAGAAGGGATTAGGAACAGCTTTTCATGTACTGGAGAACAGCAGCAGCTGGAAGCCACTGGGCATCTCCCTGTGCAGCCTGCCAGCAACAGGATTTCTGACAAGTCTGAGAGACTGAAACTGCCTCACCTGTGTTACAAGACTGCAAGCAACACGGCCGGGGTCCCTGCAGGACCGCTGAGCTTTGGAAGAGGACTCACCTCTTTGGCTAATCAATCACAGGACTATGTTCTGAAGTACACAGCTATTGCCGAATTTCAACATTTTCTTTATTGTTATTTACACACTTATCTTAGAACTGTGGATATTCACTGAAAAGACTAATAGTTATAAGAAACAACATTTCAGTAAGATAATAACAAGCTGTTTTTCTATAAAGAACATTCCTATTTTGTATTTAATACACACATAATAGGCATGAGTTCAAACAAGCAGAATGCTGTTTACCACCAGTGTCACGTATTAAAGATTTTCAATTCATTTTCCCAACAGTAGGTGTTAAAATTATATTCCTGACACAACATTCTCATCCACACCTTAGCATGAAAACATTAAACCAATATTATCTCTCATGAACCTTACTGGGAAAAACCCAACATCACGGCCACTTTCATAAATACAGCACAAGCGGGGGTTCTGTTTTGTTTACCAGATTCAGGAATTGGACCAGAAAACCAAAAGAAGCAGTTTCAACAAGTACTCTGCACCAAGTAGAGTATGAGTTGGCAATTTCTGTTTCACTGTTTGAAAATGTTCTGATTACTGACAAAGGCTGAAAGGAAATGACCAAAAGGAGCAGCTCTGCATGAGCCCCTCATGCTGCACAGGCAAGCATTGCTCAGACCGTACGAGGAGCTGCTGCCCGTTTTCAATCCTTGCGCCCTTTTAAGTTTTGAACAGAGAACTAAGGCTCTTTAATGAAAAAGCATTTGTCTTCTCATTTTCAAGACCCCTAAGCCAGCCCCATTATGTGTGTACGCTTTTCTCCACAATGCATAAAACCACTCTCTGAGGCAACACCAACACTTGCTTAGGGGTTGGGGCAGGGAGGGGTTTTATTTGGTTTTGGGGTTTTTTTTAATCATGACAGCCAGACCAAACTCTTCCAGTTCTAAAGACACCAAGACAATCTAACAGGCACTACATTCTTTAACAGAAAGAAGCTGTAAGCCCTGCAATTTGTGGCAGTTCACTCTGAGGAAGATCAGCTATTCACAACTGCTCAGCAGCAGTTATTTACTTCAGAAACACCTGCACCGGGAATCCCAAACTGCATCTGCACAGCAACAGCCAAAACGTTACCAGCTGAAGAATACTTCAGCACAGCCCACTACAGAATGACACTTTGTGGACACAGTAACCTGGTAGATAGCAAACCCTCGTATGTAAAGCTTTACGTTAAGTTTTCCTCTGTCCATACAGAGACATCCATAAATGCATTACCTCACCCCCCATATCTTTACAGAAACATGAATATTTCAAGCTGACAACTCAAAAAGCGTATTTTGTATCCTATTAAAAGGGAATTTTTGATAAGGTGCAATCTAGCAGTAAAAATTTGCTCTCACTGACTAGCAGGTAGTTACCATCTTAATGTTAGCCTAATTAGTACAGTTCATCTTCAGAAGACCCAGCTGGAAAGCAGCATGCAATATTCATATAGGACATAACAGTTTATAGAAGTTACAGTCACAGAGATGAAACATTGGGGGGGAAAAAAGCCACAGTCTGCTGCATATTTTTTAAATTCTGACTACGAATTTTATGCACATCTTTAACCCAGCACTTCTATTGCACTTTGGCTTATTTGACTTTGCCTCATTATCCTGCAGAGAAAGGAACAAAGAGAACATCAACTTCACACCAACAGTGCTGTTTTCAAAACCCAGATTTTGAAGCATCAGTACTCCTGTACTCCTGCACACACCTGCCTTTTGGTACCTGTTTCCTTCAACAGGGGAGGGAGCTTGAGACTTGCATCTCCAACTTTGGAGGCTACAACCTCCCACCCTGCCGTCAGGGCCCAGGGTTGCTTGTA
The DNA here is from genome assembly GCF_000695765.1 of Mesitornis unicolor. Classification (NCBI taxonomy): domain Eukaryota; kingdom Metazoa; phylum Chordata; class Aves; order Mesitornithiformes; family Mesitornithidae; genus Mesitornis; species Mesitornis unicolor. The sequence goes on along the minus strand of NW_010197860.1, from coordinate 7,038 downwards.
ACTGCAGGCTGTGCCTGGATTCCCCAGTCCTTGCCAAGGCCAGAGACACAATTCTTGGTCCTGTGAGGCAGAGCGACCCCTCAGCCCCCCACCGTTGCTCCAGATGCTTCTTTGGGAGTCAGGCATACTCAGAAGACTTCATCACGGTATGGAGGAGGAATACACAAATGCCACTGACCACTACGTGTCCTTCCAGCCCCAGTGCATTCTTTGCTGAGGTTTTTTGGCTTTCAAGATGTGGTAGTGTAAATTATGACTAAACTGGAATACAACTGAAAAGACACAGGACCATACAGAGTCACATAACCAACAATACAGTTCCTGTTTCTGCCAACTGCCAAAATAGGTTGTTTCACCTCAGTCTCACCTCAGTGCAACCACTGAAGCCATTTGCAGACTGACAAAGGGACAGCAGAAAATGAGAATACATGTTTGGACGAGGCTCTATTTGTGGTCTAACAAAAGACAACTCCTAGTGTAAACTTCACAAACATCATTTCCACCATGCAGTGCCTTTGCTTAAATGAACTCGTCTTTCCTATACTTTCTTGAATGAAATTGGAAGTCCTTCTTGATCCATCCAAACACCTAGCAACAATCTAACTCCACTTGCTTTTCTCCATCTACTCAACCTCCAGTCTCCCATGCCTATGCAGTGATAGATCTGCAGCAGATGCAAAATTGCAAACATCTGTTGGCACTATTTCCATAATAAGATTACGCACGCCGTTGAAGAACTAAGATCAAGTGAAAAATCCAAAAGGCTTGAAAGCCTCATTAACTTCCTGATTAATCAAAATCGAAAGTTATCTTAGAAGAAGGGTGACTTTTGGGGTTTCTCCCAAGGACTACTTTTCACGGCTATAATTGGTAAATCGTAACAGGAAAACAGGATTTAAACCTGCATTTCTCAGAAGCTCTATGGCTGGTTTAGTTTGTTTGAAAATGGACAGCCATTCTCAAACAGCAGATGATGAGGACTGCTACTGATCCCCCCAGTACAATGGCAGGGTATGAGGTGCACAGTCCAGGGGAAAAACAGCAGCAAAAGGTTATTTTGCTGCCATACACCTTAGAAAGCTCACTGTGATGATGAAGGGAACAAGACAAAACAGAGTTTGGAAAACAGATAGATCTCACAGCTGTCTTTGTTAGAAGATACATGGCCTGTGGCAAATATAAGCAGCCATGAGGGATCTAGATGGGACAAACAGTTGGGATAAAAAAGTAACATCAGAGAACTGAAACTCTCACATCAGATTCAGTTATGACAGTAACAGACAGGACTAATATAGATGGGAAGAAAGGTGTCCTGCTCATTTGCAGAGATCACAATATGGCACATCCAGGAGCATGCATCGCCTCTAGGCAAAATGACAGCAGTAGGCCAGAACATGGATTCTTAACTGTCTCTGGATGAACAAACTTCTGTTTCACCCAAAAAGTAGCTGCAGATCAAAATCGGTTTTAGAACAGCAAATGCAATACATTTAGAAACTAATTCAGTCACTGAACAATGAAAGAGAAAGATTTTAATGCTGCTTTTACCAAGTTACAAAACAAACAGGAAAGCCACACTCCTATTTGACTTCATTTTGTGGCCTTCAAGCACAGGACAAGTAGACTGCAGGGAGGCATAAGCATTTGAGCTAGGGAAGACCACTGACACACCTGGCTTTTGGGGGAAGGGAGGAGTGACACATTTTGGAAGGAGGAGGAGGTACTTCTACAGAAAACATCATTTGGATAAAACTTCGTAAGTAATATTAAAGATGACGAAATTCTGTGTTTATGCCACATTTCTTAAGCTATTCAAGTTTCTTTGAAATCTTATAATCACCTCCACCTTCTACTTCCACAAGAAAGATCTTAAAATTCATACCATTTCGCTTCAAAGCTAATGCAGGCACAAGAATTTCCTAGTCATAATATTAATATTTTCAGTACTACATTTTGATAAGCAGCATTAAAATGTCTCAACCACAAACTTACAGTGACCTCTGCTGAACAGTTAGTGCATCTTCCACGCAGACTGAAAATGTAGCTACTCTGCCAAACCCGGCCCTTGCAAATCAGATACACAAGCAGTATTTTGAAAATAATGTCACCATTTAAGCTACAAAACCCAGAGCTCTATTTAATATTGAACAGATAAAATTTTATGCAGAATACCAGGAGAAACCTTCCAATAACCCAAAACAAACAGATAAGCTCCGGACCAAAGCTTTATATGACACTTTGTGAGCAATTTAGTGGTATTTGCTACACCTAGTAATTTCAACTGTTCACTAAAGAATTACACTTATTCCAGTAAATTAAACAACATCAGGCTGTTTGCGCTCCCAGGGTTTAAATAATAACTGTGGTGGGAGAAGCACTGGCTGCGGTACAACTGAGAATACTTAAATTATACCAATGAGTAAATTCAGAAGTCTCTGTCTGGCATGCTTTTAAGATCACTGCAAATATTTCCATTTCTCAAAACCCTTTTGCTAGGATAGGTATAGGTGCCCAGATCAGCCTCACCAGCACGGGACCACTGCTTCTCCGTGACCTCCAGCAGAGCAGGGCGAGCAGAGCTGTCCTGGGTGTCCTGGCATCAGTCGGGGCTCCACGGGGCCCAGCAGTGACTGTGGGAAGAGGATCACCTCCCCCACCTTCTCCCCACGCCATCTCCCATGCCGTCTGTTATGTGTGGGAACCACAAACACAACGCTAAGTCACTGCTCGCTCTGTCCAGGAGCAATGGATAAAAGGAACAAGTCCAAAAAAGTGAAGAACTCTTCAAATTGTTTCTCATCTCTGTTTCTGAGGTTGGGTAGGAGCAAAATCACTTCAGCTCCTTTTCCCTCTATAGGTCCCATTTTCTTCCTATCAACAGGCACAGCAACCATCTCCTTCTGCTGGCAGACTCCTTTTTCAGATTTAAGCCCATCATCTTTCTTTTCCTGTTGGAAAGTAAATAAATGAGACTTTCTGGCCAAATCTGAAACATCCTACAGCATTTTCTCCAGGACCCAGAAAGAACAGAGAGGGGTCTCAGTACACTCAGCCCACACAAGAGTAGAGGAAAAGTGGTTTCTCTTCTAATGCCATAAAAAAAATAAAGAAAATATGTATCTTCTGTGAAGATACTGGGGCTCCCTCCTAAAGAGAGAGATCATCATAAAAACCCTTAGAAAGGTCTAGACTCAATCAGCTACCTTCATCCCTGCCTCACACAGCTGAGCTATGGTTCAACTGTTTTGGTTATATCAAACAGTGGCTTTGTTACCACATCTCTTTTATACGAAATATGGATAAGAACATGTACACAGAGACATGATGCATTTTATTCAAAGTCAGTCAAACTAAATGCATTTAAAATATTCTTCTAGCTTATTTTTAATACTTTTCACTATTTGCACACTTAAAATCTTTTAAACTTAAATGTGATTTTCAAATTGACGATATTGTCTTTTACAAATCTGTACCTCAATCACTGATGGATTTAGACCCTTGGAAAGTGCAAGAGTTAGAAGACCCAACAGAGCAAGAGAGTTTAAGTAAGGCCGGAACACACATCAGAGCAGATCTATCCTAGTGAATGCAGTACAAACGTCTATAGAAACATGGATAGATAAATACATACATAAACACACACATACATATATATACATAATTGCCTGTGCATTCACTGAGCATTCCTAAATGATAAGTGAGGCTCTTACTTGACAAATCATGACAAAGTGAGAAATCAAACTTGATATCACTTCTATAAGCCATTAATGAAGGAAAGCGTAGCATGCACTGATGGTTTTGCCATCAATGACCGGTTTACAAAATGAACAGTACTTGGCACTCCTCAACCCGCACAGCTCAGAACTTTTCTTGTGCCATTAGAGGACATCCAAAACCAGGACATCCACACCAGAGAGTGTTTCCAATTGGGCATGGCCCATCAGCTGGCCAGGAGAAGACGGCGCACACCTCCTTCCTGTGCACGGCATGGGAGGGACTGCGTTTCTGAGTACAGAACGGGAAAAAAGAGCTCACTAGCTGGTTTCTGCCTTCAGAAAACCACACGTACTTTGGATAGATCAATGTTTACCAATAACAAGTTTTTATCGGTGCTTACAAGAGCCATTTAATCCAAATATGCACCTCTATGTGCCACCTTGATTTTACCTAAGCAATATCCAGCCATATACACTATATTAAACAGTGACACCAACACAAATAGCTTAACACTTAAGTCCCTATATTGCTTTTAAGTTTATATGCATGAAACTGGACTAGTAAAAACTCCATCTCAAATTGCATTACACGTCATGTTACTAAGCCAGGAATTTGCATATTGTGCCACCAAAGACTAATCCTTCCCTGAGAGACTTCCAAATCGCTCCATTCATTCAGACACAATATCCAAACTACCAGACACCACCTCTTCTGTGCCCTGCAGCTCCATGCCATGACAACTCATGGGACTCCAGATTTTATAATCTGACAGTTTAGCAAAGTTTCTTTTCATGAATAGATTGAAACTTTTTATTTTAATCTTAAATATTGGAACAATTTTGAGACAAGCAATAAAGAAGTGGCTGGAGCAGTCCCAAGTTACAGAAAAGCCACAAACTGACACACCTCAAAAGAGTATGGCAAAAAAAGGATACATGCTACATTGGAGCTGAACCTGGACTCATTCAAGGTTTTTTCAGTCTTTAAAATGTTACCCAACTCTTGTGATTTTAATGCAGAGCTTTATAACACAGGTTTTTGCTTACGCCCCAAATGCTTCAATTTTCAAAGACAGGTTCTCATGCAGCACCACGAGAACGATACTTTCATGACCAGCCTCCACTTCACGCAAATCCCAAGGATTCTTAAAAGGTAACCTCTTGAATTCGCAGCACTCACATCAGGATCTCTGAATATTAACAGAGAGCAGAACTGAAGATTCCATGATCTAGCACAGAATTAAAGGACAGATTTAACGTTCATATCTTTAAGGGGAACTAAGGCTCTGAGTCAACAGATGGCAAAGTCCCTCCCTTTATTTCTGTAGAGAACCATGGCAGCTTCACAATCCTGACACTTCCACATCTGACTTTAAATACAAGGTCGTGGCTGCAAACCAATCCTTAATGTATTCTGTTGCACTCATTTAAAAATACTTGTGTAATATAAAATCACAGAATCACAGAACGTTAGGGATTGGAAGGGACCTCAAAAGATCATCTAGTCCAATCCCCCATATCCATATCATATCCAATCGGTATGTATATCATAGGCAATTCCTCAATTCCTGACTGAACAGCAAGATTGTAGCTTACAAATATTTTACGGTATTTTACAGTTACTATAAAACCACAATATTATTTCCATATTTTTATGGCTCTAAATAAAACTCAGATTTGTTTTGAATGAATGGAAGTGATGCTCCCACAGGAAAATGCATCTTTAGTTTTTACAGCATTCCATAACATACAATATGTACAGAGGGTTTTTATTTAGCTTCAGAGACATATTTTGACATCATAAAATTTCTTGTCTTTGGCAGTTCTGAGTGACTGGAATTAACTTATTTACTTGGAATTAACATAATAACTTAACCAGATGGTATAAGAGTTACAGTTGATTAGATCAATGACAATAATGCCACCAAGATTGAGCATCTGACCCTGGCAAAACAAACATTGCAATATTTACAGAAAAAGAGGCAGACAAATCTGTAAAGAATGGCTGTTGGTAAACTGTATGAACACAGAGCTCCTCATTAAAAGAATATGTTACTAGAGAAGCTGAATGTTCTCTTGTCACCTATTCTATAAAGATGCCTCCATTCTGAAAAATATTTTAATATGCATCCCAGCCAGCATTCAATTACATGTATGTACTAATTTTCTCTTTTATTGGTTCACTTCTAGATCTAACAGACATCTAGATAATTGAAATTTTATATGGCACGCTAAACAGAATGTAGGTCATGCTTTGATTTTAACATTTTTATACACCAAAATTACAACCAGGTAATACACATGCATCATTTTATTTATTGCAAAGAGCTAAAAGATGTAATTCATTAATGTGTTTTTACCCTAGAGCTTTTTTGAATGTCCAAATCATTTCCCAATTGCATCTCAATATTAAATTCTAGTTTTCGTCTCTGTACCCCAGGGCTTTACTGCACAATGCAACATATTTTAATATGGTTAAATGCTACTGATGTTGCAAAATGTTATTCCTTATTGAAAATGGTCATTAATATCACTTCATACCTCAGAGAGTATGGTAGTAATTTGGTAATAAAACACACAATTAACATCGTCCTCTAATAATCTGAAAAAGTGTTGTAATCCTAGGGCCCTAAATGCGTTATGGAATACTATTAGAACAAGCACATTCTGGTCATTATTTAGATGGGAACATTTCCCATGTCTCTCATACCTCATTCAGTAATTGCACACTCCTGCTATAATTAAATTTGCCCATTTAAAATTGTCCATAATATGGTAAGGTTCATTTTCTGGTCCTGTGGGACACATCACTGACTCCATTTTGAGCACAACATACTTCTTAATGATGTATTTTAACTTGTTTATTTTTATTTAAGTGACTGTCTAGAATAATAACTTGAAATATCCTGAATTAGATAAAACAGTTTAAAGTGAGGGAAGTGAAAAAAGCAGCAGTAGCTTCCTAAATACATAAAACAAGAGTTAAATGTTCCCGTCACCACCACCACCGTGAAGTGACTTTACCTGCTTGCCCAGCAGTAAAAGCACCGTCTTCCAGGGAAAGGCACTGCTCTGCGATGAGCAGCGTCTACCGGAAACAACTAAACTCGTAAGAGCATAAACGCAGTCTTCAAGGCTTGGCCTGGAGGCTCCCAACCAGAGCCATGTGCGCACAGCAGACACCCACTTCTCTCCCTTAAATTCAGACCAAGACACTTAATATAGCAAAATAAAACCTGAGTGGATTTCTTAAATGAAGAAAAACACTAAGGCTGCAACAGAGTGTATTTGTATATATAAATATATATATATATATATATCT
>NW_010197859.1:19720-21467 GCF_000695765.1 Mesitornis unicolor | reverse complement strand
AGTCTATATCCACCCATAGTGGCACTCCATTGATAGTGGAGACTGCTCTGAACCCAGTGCAGGACATTACATTTGGTTTTCTAAACTTTATGAAGTTCCCATGGGCCAATTTCTCAAGATTGTCAAGATCTCTCTGGGTGACACCACTTCTTGCAAGCAATGTGTTAACGTGTTTCTGTGTGGGATGAATACAAACAACTGGAATGCTTGTTTTGTGCATTCATATCCCTTGCCTCCAGGGCTGGTATCATTAATGCAAACATTCATATTTCCAAAAGTCTTCCAAAACGTGTATTACTGGAGATAGAGCACCTTGAGTCAGAGGAAGAAATACAGTCAAGGCCTATAGATTGAGGCAATGCTTTGAACTGAAATATGATTCATTTCTACATGGCCATTATGCCAGATGATGTTAAATTAGTCTTATAATTATCTCAATGAATGTCACAGTTTATGTTACAGACATTTCCAATATCAGGTAAGATAAACATTTACTGTGTGAAGGACTGAAATAGGAAGAAGGCTCTCTTTTACCCAGGTGGTTAAATATACATAAAAATATTTTTCTCCTTAGTTTAGTCAACAGAAACTGGGCCTTTATTTCCCATATATTATTCATTATTTGAATAAAGGATGAAAATAGCTTGACAACTTTTGAGATGGAAGGTAATTTAAAAGTAACTATTTTTTTTTTTATTCTGAATTTTATGTTGTGAGTAGCCTCTCCAAAGACTGCTGTCCATGTGTTGAACAGAATTGTTATTGCATGTACTGGAATAATAAGGTAACTATTGTTGCCTAACTACTTTGTATTTCATCTCTTTCAACAGGTTTGTCTACAGACCACTCACAGACAGATGATTTTAAAGATGCCCTTCCCTATGTATCTTCCACAGATCATAACAATGATTTGGGAATACACAATGTTCCACCACAGCAATACTATTCTAAAAAAAAAAAAAAAAAGGGAAAAAGAAAGAAAGAAAAAAACAAAAGGAACACCTAGCTTGTACATTCCGAAAATCTTTTAGGCAGAACAAGTTCTGATAAACCAGCATACCTCTAGTTGCTATCTTATTATTTCCTCATCATGGATTATCCCACAAAGGATTCTGTCATTAAAAGACAATGATTCCTTTTCCAAACTTTGAGTGGACTATTGAATAATATATATTTCAATGGATTCAGGATTTTCCTTTGTTTTGAAGGGAAAGTAACTATCATCTTGATTTAATGAAATCTTTTTTTTTCTTTTCAGCCTATGCCTGTTAAAGAGGTTTCTTGGCTATATCAGTTCATAAATCAGGTTTTTTATGTTTGTGCCAAATGAACTTTTTAGCAAGCTAACCAGAGAGAAGTTTTTTTGTTTAAAATTAAATTATCTTTTAAACATATGAAAAAGTTACCTGGATGGTTTCAAGTCTTTTAAAATTAGATGTATCTTGCCCATCTCATTTTTTGAATAATTTGCAGTAAATCTAAGCAGATGAATGAAATTTTGAAATCTTTCCAGTCCACATGCTAAACTAATGACATTTGAATTTTTATTTCTGTAACTAAATGTGGCATTTGTAAGTTTCATATAAAAGGAACCTTGCAAATGAAGAAGTTGTCCTCTGTTGATTTTGGCATTCTTTTGTTTTGGATAAATAACATGAAGTAGTTTAGTGGAAAAGCATAAACAGTGTGCTAGACTTTGAAGTTCTGTGAGAAATTCCTACATTCTTATCTTGCTGGCAGAAAGAGT
>NW_010197859.1:0-19692 GCF_000695765.1 Mesitornis unicolor | reverse complement strand
AGAGTGTCTGAAAATGTCATTAACAACTGGGCTGCTGCAATGAATGGATTCAGGCTCTTAAGCACATACGGAGTTGGAAGGCCTGGAGGGCCATTGGCCCTTTACATAAGAGAGAAGCAGGTATGAATGGAGTTATGTTTTGCGATGAGTCAGGAGCCAGTCAAGGGTTTATGAGTCAAGATTAGCAGACGGACCAATGTGGTGGATGGCTGGTATAGCGGTTATCTTCTATAGACCTGTGGCTGAGTAAGAGTTAATTTTCTTCACAGTAACTTGTATGCTGCTATATTTTGGATTTGTGATGAAAACAGTACTAGTAACACAGGTGTGTTTTAATTATTGCTGAACAGATCTTGCATAGCATCAAGGCCTTTTCTGCTTCTCACACTGCCGTACCGACGCGTAGGTTAGGGGGTGCACAAGAAGTTGAAAAAGGACAGAGCTGGGACAGCTGACTCAAAAATCACCAAAGGGATGTCCCATGCCATGTGCGATCATGTTCAGCAATAAAATCTGGGAGAAGAAGTGAAAAGGGGTAGACATTCAGAGTTACGGCATTTGTCTTCCCAAGTAACTATTACATGTGATGGAGCCCTGCTTTCCTGGAGATGGTTGAACGCTTGCCTGCTGATGGGAAGTAGTGAATTAATTTCTCATTTTGGTTTGCTTGCACATGCATCTTTTACTTTACCAATTAAACTGCCTTTATCTCAACTCAAAAGTTTTTGAAATTTTAGCATGCTGTTTCTCTCCTACATCCCACTGAGGAAGTAAGCAAGTGGCTGTGTGACAGTTAGAACATCTGACTAATTTGGAAGATGGATTATAAGCACCAAATTAGGATATCAAGCAGACCTCCTTGGATGAGCAAGTTCCAAACTGAACTCAAAGATAAAAATGAAATGTGAAAAGGATAGAAGCAGAAGGACTACAGAATTGCTGTCTGACCTTGCAAATGAGGGGTTAGGAAAACCAAGGCCAACCTGGAGCTGAATCTGGCAAGAGACATGAAGGACAACAAGAAAGGATTCTGAAAGTACATATACAGCAAAAGAAGAGTAGGAAAAACATGGGCCAGCTACTGAGTGCTACAAGGGACTTGGTAAAAAAAAGCCCAGAAAAGTCTGTGGTACTCAGTGCCACCTGTGCTTGATTCTTTGTCAGTAGTTCCAGCCTCCAAGAATCCCAGGTTCTTGAGGTCAGAGTGAAAGTCTGAAACAAGGAAGACACTCTCTCAGTGGGGAAGGATGAGGTTAGGGATCATTTAAAAAAAATTAACATATTCAAGTCCATGGGGCATGAAGGGTACACCCATGAATGCTGAGGGAATTAGCTGATGTCATTGTGAGGCCAGTCTCAATTATCTTTGAAAGGTCATGGTGACCAGGAGACGTTCCCAAGGACCAGAAGGGAGCAAATGACACTCTTATCTTCAAGAAAGACGACAACAACAGTTGTTATCAAGATGCTGATATCAACACAGTTGCAATTGATATCAGAGGCAGATCTTTTACTGTGGCATATGGTTTTACTAATATATGACTCCTATACTCAGAACTGGTTTGAGTATACAGTAATATAGTTTAACACACTAGTTAAATTGCACAGTTCATGATTTATTAGTTTGTAGGAGAAACAGGTCAGTGGAGCTAAAAATGTTATAGGCTAAAAATATAAATAGTTGAAATGGTCTTTCTTGCCTTGGCTTTTTTGATATGCACCATTTTCCTTTCCTTTCAAAATGGGAAGGATGTGAACAGCTGCCATAAGGCACAGTCACATCATGACATTCAATTTCTATTTTAGTTTTTTTTTTTTTTCACAGATCCTTAATTATTTCAAGTGATAAAAACTATTGTTCTGTCATTTGTGAATTATTAAGAGGTTTGTTTTTCACTGTGGAAAAGTTTGTTTTGTCACAAAGGTTTAATTTCAGTAATAGGAAAAGATACTTAAAATAAAGTACATTCGTAACTCTAGTAGTTAGAGCACTTCAACATCAAAATTATACCATATAATCCTTGAGCCTGAGAGTACTACAGACGCTGTCATGATGAACTGTCCATTGAGCGTAGAGCATGGTTAGTCCCTGATGCTTCCTGTAGAAGTTCTTGCCTCTGTGACCAGTCTGATGAGAAGGAAATTGATTTCTCTATTACATCAGAAAGACAATTATTTTGTTGTTGGAGATAAAATATCAGAGCAGTTAAGCTTCAGGTCTTGAATGTTTTGAAGAACTGAAGAAAATCTTGGCAGACATTGTGAAAAAATGGTAGAAAGTTTCTTTTCAAGATCTACGTGAGCCAGTTGATCTTTTCTGCAATGGATGATTTAATATTGCTGAAGAGCTTTTATTTCCGATATTAACCAACTTCCAAAATTAGTTCTACTAGAGAAGTTTCATGTTGCATCCCAATCTGAAGATTCGTAAGCTCTAGAGTTATGTTTCTGTTGTTTTCATTGAAATCTTTCTGTTGGAACAGGTTTATTCACCTGTACTAAATTACTGGTTTTACTAAAGGCTAACTTTACTTAGGGTCTTTTGCATAGAATTATTTTATCTTTATAAATAATAGTAGTCTATCATGTTATCCTAGTATTACCTCAAAATATCATTTATAACTGTTTCATTCAGTTTTGTATTTTCAGTGTGTGCTAGTCATATATTTAAAAAAATATTAGCTGAAAACAGCTGTTGAATCTGAGCTTCTTACCTGGGAATGTACAGAGGAGGAAAATTTCCTAAATAACAATTTACAACACAGCACTTCTGTGGAACAATGAGAGTAAATTATAACTGTGTGCACATCTTTCACTTATCATCACAAGATAGATATAATACTGGGTAAATTAGCAATAATCTCAATACAAGTTAAAAACTGTGACAATTGTACATACCTTCTTAGATTCAAAAACCTACTTTTCACAGGTCTTGTGTCTACAGTACTGAGTTTAGGTTATTATTAGACTTTGTTTGGACTATTATTCATGTGTCAACAACATTGCAAATATAGCTAGAACATCTGACTCATTTGGAAGATGGATTATAAGCACCAAATATTAAGTTCTCAGTCTTCTGAAAACTAAAAATGAAATGACTGTCATTTATAATAGTGCCTGTTCTTTTAATGACAACATTCACATACCAGACTAAAAATATTGCAGCAGAACAAGTACATCAGATTTGCCACCAGTTTGCTCATATATATGACAAGAAAAGATAAATAGTAGATATTGACAAGGAAAAGATACTAGCAGGCTTAGTATCTAGAATTTATTAAAAATTCATTTTCTTGTAAGATAAACAGAAAATGTCCCTCCTATTACTATTAGTCCACTTCTAGGATTCCAGTGTCAGCATTGCCTTCCTCAAAATAACTGAAGTTACCATTACTAGATGAACTTCAGCTCAGCTACTATATGGCTGTATGGTCTATATAAATAAAAATGTTTTATAAGATGAAACACCGCAAATTTATGCAGAATCACAGAATATTAGGAGTTGGAAGGGACCCTGAAAGATCATCTAGTCCAACCCCACTGCCAGAGCAGGATCACCTAGACTAGGTCACATAGGAACGTGTCCAGGTGGGTTTTGAATGTCTCCAGAGAAGGAGACTCCACAACCTCTCTGGGGAGCCTGTTCCAGTGATGTGTCATCCTCACAGTAAAAAAGTTTTTACTCATGTTCATATGGAATGTCCTATGCTCCAGCTTGCTCCCATTGCCCCTTGTCCTATCATTTTACATCATTGAGAAGAGCCTGGCTCCTTCCTCCTGACACTCGTCCTCTACAAATTTATAAACATTAATGAGGTCACCCCTCAGTCTCCTCTTCTCCAAGCTAAAGAAGCCCAGCTCCCTCAGCCGCTCCTCATAAGGGAGATGCTCCACTTCCTCAATCATCTTTGTGGCCCTGCACTGGACTCTTTCAAGTAACTCCCTGTCCTTCTTGAACGGAGGGGCCCAGAATTGAACACAATATTCCAAATGCGGTCTCACCAGGGCAGAGTAGAGGGGAAGGAGAACCTCTCTTGACCTACTAACCACACCCCTTCTGATACACCCCAGGATGCCATTGGCCTTCTTGGCCACAAGGGCACGTTGGTGGCTCATGGTCATCCTGCTGTCCACCAACACCCCCAGATCCTTTTCTGCCTGGCAGCTTTCCAGCCACTCATCCCCAAGTCCGTAGCGCTGCATGGGGTTATTGCAACCGAAGTGCAGGACCCTGCACTTGGCCTTGTTGAAGCTCATACAATTGGCCTCAACCCATTGATTCAGCCTGTATGCATTTTGTGGTGTTTATTTATTAGTCTATTCAAAAAGGCAAGGAAAATAAATTTAACACTTCCACAGACCTGAACTAGATGCTGCATTTAAACACTTCATGATTACATCAACGAAAATTAAAAATTATATTAATAATATGGCATCAATTTTCAAAGTAAAGTATGGGGATTTAACTGTGTGAATTCTAGTAATAGCAGAGCGAGCCACAAATCTACAACTTCAGAGATATTTTATGTCAGAATAAAAATTCCATAGTAAATATAAATTGATGTAAAAGTTAATGCAAACACATTTGTAAGTAAAGTTTTAAAAGAATAATTCCACTGACAGAAACAACTTTATAGAAATGACCTGGAACAATTTATTGGAGTATATGGTATCAAAATGCAAGTTTTGGACAGTTTCATATGATCTTTTCAAATTATTTGCAACTATAGAATCTACTATGCATTCTATTATTCATTTCTTGAGTACATTTTGGTTATATCTCTTTTTTTCTGAAGTAATAAGAAGGAAACAGTAGTTAGACTTTGTACAGTTTTCATTTCTGTGGGTAGTGTGTCATCTTTACTACATAAATATAGTAAATGTTTAAATACTCTAGGCTACAAATGCAATGCATTAATGCAAATAGAATAGAATTTCATTCTGTGTGTTTACTTATTAGAGGTCAATATAGCCACTCTTTGAATCAATGGCTATTAATGTTTTAAATTCAGTTAAACTTATATCAATTAACTCTCTGTCCTGATTTCACTAGGATAGAAACACAGTATCACTGTTCTTTTCAGGAAAGTTGCATTTTTGAGCAGGCTGCAGCATCTATTTTGGTGGAACAAAGTTGACGAGACACTGCTTTAGTTTGTAGCTAGCACTGGTATGCAGGTCGCCACAGTGATCAAGGTCTTTAGTAGTTTTGAGTTAGCCAGGTGCAGAAGCTAAGAGGTGTGAAAGCCAGGACAGCTGACCCAAAATGACCAACAGATGTATCTATGCCAAAAACATCACACACACTATAAATTGGAAAGTTTTCTGAGGATTTTATTTCAATGGTCACCAGCCCTGGAAGGCCTTGCCCATCATTCTTCTCCTAAGGCTGACTCCTCCATTTGATGTGACCATTGTGCTTCCGCTGAAGCTGTGGCACTCTCAGTGTTTGACATCTATCATTCACTGTTGGGCATGCACAGCTCGCAATCACTATATGACCTGAGTATAATTTTGTGTATTTCATACTAATATTGGTATTAATATTAGTTTCTTAATGCTTTTTTATTAAATCTGTTTCCATTTAAACCCACAGGTCTCCTTTCCTTTTCCCAGTTCACCTCCTAGGATAGGAAGGGCTTATCAGGTGATAGAACAATTGACTAAAAGAAGACATTCTCCTTTTAACAATAAATTACTTCCTTAATCTAAGACAGGCTAAGAGGCCATTATTTATTGCTGGACATAGACATAAGAAATATAGTCTGTTTAAAAAGTATAAATTGTATTTAAATTAGCTTCCTCCATCTTTTATATTATCAGTTAATTTAACATAAAATCCAGAAGTTTAGATGTCATGAGGTAAAGTTGTCTGTCTCATGCTTTTGAATGTAGGTAGGATTCAAACAATAAGTTAGGCTAGATTCAAGTTTTTGGAAATTATCTTGGGTAATATTCAAAACCACACAAAGCTGGTCTTGGATATGGAAGAAGTCATGAAGTGGATAAGTAACATTTTTTCTGTGTTAAAGTGATCCATGTACTGCTAGGAGACAGGTACATGAAAATACTTTCAGAAATGGAAAGAGAGCATATTAATTTTGTTCCTGTAGATAATAAAATTACATAGCTAACAAGTTGACCAAAAGAAAACGTTCTCAGAATTAGATTTTCAGAATAGCAGTGCCCATACATATGCCTATATCCAGATGAAATTATTCTTTTATGATACACAACTAAATTCCAAATAACTTCATATTTGCATTATGAAAGGGAAGGTATCAACTTAATAGCTAACTCAATTTAATAATTATCAGCTTTTCTCCTGGGAGCAGGGTCTTGAGACAGGAGTAGGAAGCATACATGGGAACACATCTGGAATCATGTGAATGACATTTCTAGGGGCACTATTTGGCTTGAATATCAATGAGGCAATCCTGCTTTCTCTTTCTCATGATCATGGCAAACTACCATGAATGTGAACAGACATGATTAAAACACAGCTGAAGTTGTCATGAGTCCAATCCTGAAAGTGAGTAGAAGGATTCTGCACATGTGTCTTTGGTATGCCTGATCCATGTTCACATGCAGACCAATTCAAATATGTCCAACACAGACCACCTCTGATGAGGTTTTTGCACCTGTTAATATCAAGGCATAGATAGACTTCTCTGCTTTGTTCGCTACATTCAGACAAGTTTGTAACTTATGGATGTACTGAATCTTTACACTGAATTTTCAGTTCCTAGTGTTATTAATAGAAGCCACATACGCACAGATTGAAGCACGATTTGAGCTCCAGAGAGTAAATGTATGAAAAACTGCCTATGAAGAAAAAATTAACTGTTCTTGTGGTTGCTCTGCAAATTCTTACTTCTATTCATTTTTACACATAAAACTTGGGAAGCCATTAATTACATGAATATACATGAGCTCATCCCCATTCCACTTACTGAAAAATATGCCACATATCTTCTGTAGTGGAAATCCATGAACCTCTCTCCTGGTGTGCTTAACCATGACATGGACAGTGAATCAATGCATAAGAAACTACTGTTTGTTTCAAATGGACAGGACATAAGAGGAAGTAAGAAAAGATTGTCTGTGCCCTCATTCTGCTTCCCAAACTAAGGAGTATAACTAAAGACTAAAGAAGTATAACTACTTGTTCAGTTTTAGGGCTAGTGCTCTTTAATGCTTTTATACATGATCTGGACACAGACGTTGAATGTTCATTAAGTATGCTTGCCAGCAATACTAAACTAGGAGGAGCTGTGGGCTTCCTCAAGGGTAGAGGGGCCACACAGGGAGATCTGGATAGACTAAAGAGCTGAGCAATCCCCAACCATATGAAATTTAACAAAAGCAAGTGTCAGATTCTCCTTCTGGAATGGGGTAATCCTGGTTGTATGCACAAATTTATGGATGAGAGGCTGGACAGCAGCCTCACAGAAAGTGAATTGGGGGTGTGGGTTTATGGCAAGTTGAATATGAGTCAACTGTGCACTCTGGCAGCCAAAATGGCCAACTGCGTCCTGGGGTGCAGCAAGCATAGCACAGCTGGCCAGTCAAGGGAGGTGATTTTCCCACCCTACACAGCAGTAGTACAGGTTCATCCCATGTCCTCTGTGCAGTTTTGGGCATGTCAGTACAAGGACATCAAACAGAGAGTCCAGAGGAGGGCAACCAAGACAGTGAAAGGTCTCAAGAGCAAGACTTACCAGGATCGGCTGAGGTCACTTGGCTTGTTCATCTTGGAGAAGAGAAAGCTGAAAGGGGACCTCATCACAGTCTACAACTTCATCAAGGTGGGCAGTGGAGGGGACGGTGCTGATCTCTCTGTGGTGACCAGTGATAGGACACAAGGAAATAGAATGAACCTGCATCAGGGGAAGTGCAGAATGGACATTAGGAAAAGGTTCTCCACTGAAAGGGTGGTCAGTCACTGGAACAGGATCACCAGGGAAGTGGTCATATCACCAAGCTTGTCAGAGTTCAAGGAGCATCTGGATGACTCTCTTAGTCATATGGTTTAGTTTTAGGTAGTTCTGCAGGAATCAAGGAGCTGGTCTCTATGATCTTTATGGGTCCCTTCAAACTTGAGGTATTCTATGGTTCTATGAGTCTGTGATTCTATACTGCTAAACATTAAGAAACAACTAGAATTCTAACACTGTCAGTGTTATCTACTATGCGACCAGTGCCAACAAACCAGATATAAAATCATAGTATGTTCCAGTGTGTGCTGATCGAACTATTGGTACCATGAGGATATATTAAGGAACAAAAATCCTAAACATTGAAAGAAAAAAAACAACCATGAGTTGTAAAATAACCAGTCTGATAAACTCTCAATCTTTTATCATAGCAATAAAAGTAGTATAATATGCTCTTTCTGTGAAAGATAAGATTATTAAATACACAGAAATATGATCCGCAAAATACAGAGTATTATAAATAGATTATGAAATACATAAAATGCATATAATACATCTAAATACATAGAACCTCTGGAAAAATGCCAAGGCACCATATTTTATTCTGATATAAGGAATTATAGAGAAGTGCCTGGAGTCTCTATTTTTACTCTCTTTAATGGAAGCTGTTCCCTC
The DNA here is from genome assembly GCF_000695765.1 of Mesitornis unicolor. Taxonomy (NCBI): domain Eukaryota; kingdom Metazoa; phylum Chordata; class Aves; order Mesitornithiformes; family Mesitornithidae; genus Mesitornis; species Mesitornis unicolor. Next base: position 11,080 of record NW_010197859.1, on the reverse strand, counting down.
TTAATATTCCTTAAAAGGCAGTCAACATGATACAAAGGTTGGACCTAAACTACAATTTGGATGCATTTTGATTTGTCAGATAAGGGAATCAGAGAGTAGAAATCCTGAATTCAACTTCCTAAAAAGGTTCAAATAACTTTATCCCTGTACAATCTAGGTCTTTTTCTGACACAATTCCTATTAAAAATGTTCCTATTTACCAATATAATAAAATTTTGGTACTCTTATTGTGAGTGAGATTTGGGCCATTTATTTCAGTGAAACTGGCTTTTTTACTGCTTATGCCTAAAAGCTGTTTTATGTAATAACTGCCTCCTTTAGTACTGCTGTTTTATGTTGCTTTCCTTTCGTAAGCTTTTTCTTCATGTTTCAACATATGTGCAAAATATATGAAAGCATTTTTTCTTTCTTGTTTTGAAGAAGAAAATAAGAAAAGCTACACTGAGCCATTTATGAAATCTAAATAATTTATAACAGAAAATGGCTGCTGTCTGTCCAAATGTAGAAAAAGTTTCTCAAGAGTATAGACCACTTATAACATTTTTTCCTGTTTACATTCAGACAAGAGATGCTGTTACTGTGTAGAGTGTTTCATCTGCTCAGTGTACCATTAAATAAATATGTCTCTGCAGGTTATCACTATACCAGCAGGGAGCTGAGATGCATGTGTGCACAATTGCTTTCAGCATATAAAGAAGAGGAAAAAGAACCTCTATATTTGAATGTGGAGTTAAACAGGTAATGCAAAGAAATACAGGAGACACCTATTACTGCTGTTTGTAATATACTTCTTTATACTGTATATCCCAATCTATGTGCTAGATTGAGATTTATATTCATAGGAAATAGGGTTAAAGACACAGAGAAAGCGCTCACGTTGGGATGCCCTAGCATGTCAAGTTTCCATCAGAACCAGTCAACACATGCACCTGATGTGACTGAAGAATGTGTTTTAATTCTGAATTATACATTTTTGTCAATCACAACATTTTTCTTTAAATTAAGCATGTTTCTTCCTATCATTTTCACAAGAATAACTGATATTTTATTACCACATAACTGAGTAAAGTGAGAAAATTTGTATGGACTAGTCTTTTATAACTCATTCCTGTGTGAATTAGTAACCTCTGACTCCTATGCTTCCTCACTGAACTACTCATATCTTGATTTTGTGTGAGGAGCAGGACAACATTTAAGTGACTGCAGACATGCAGATTAGAGGTTAAGCAGAGGATATATCGAGTTAGATATGGCTCACTAGAAATGTTTGTAACATAAACTCTTGGAAGGAAGGCTGGGAAAAATTTCTTATTAACAGTGTAATCCAGGCTCCTGCCTCTAAACCTGCCTTAAATCTACCGAGTGTCCAGTTCATCCTTTTTCCCAGTAGCAAGAGAGGCTTGATATGCTTAAAAGGACATAAGTCTAGGTCCAAATCAAGAATTTACATTGAATGTGAGGAGTGTCTGTCTAGAGCTATGTGGCTCAAAACTTCAATGCTTATGGTTTAGGTCCTTAAAGTTCCTAAGTTTTCTCAATAAAGTTTCTTCACTGTGCTCAACCTCGCATATAAAAATGGCTGCAACTCAGCAGGGCTCAGTGTTTCTATATCTGTGTCATGCTTACAGCTATCTTTGATTCCGTCTGGTGACATTGAGCAGAAAAAAATGTCCAAATATGAAATGATGAGAAAACTGATCCTTTGTGTATCTGCTGAGAATACTTATCATATCAGAAATCATAATAGCTGCTACTCCTACTTAAAAGGTGGTGAAGAAAGAAACACTGCCACCTATATTTTGATGGCATTGTGATTAAGGTGCTTGCTCATTAAGTCACTCTTATTATCAACATTTTCAGTTGTGCAATGATGCTTTTCCACAAAAGCATTAGGGACACTTTCCTAGGTAAAGCTGTGGGTCAATAAGACTTAGTACTGAATTCATATATCTTACTTCCTTCTGACTGCTCTATTAAAAAGATTATTAAAAGTGCACTTTTGCACACTCCATTTTTAAAGAAAAATATGAGTTACTGTGAAATGGTTATTTATATTTCTATGTTCTAAAAATAATTTCAGGCTCAGATATGCGATGAGGAGATTTCTGGACCTGTTATGTCTCTTTTTTCAGTTTTTAAGAATATAAGAGAACTTAGGCTCTTAAAAATATGATGCATAAAATCCATATTTGTAGTCATCCACAACTTCACTGTACATTACTCTTTTTAGGTCATTTCTTTCCATAACATAAAAGCTTAATATACTGAAATTTGTAATATTTACGTCTACAATGTAAAACAAAGATATGATCTAGAATCTGTTTCAGAGAATAAGTATTTGTTAAATAACTTCACATGCTACAGACATTAATACAAAAATTTAATTAAAAAGGGCAGAGGGAACATATCCAAAGTCGGAAAAAAGTACCAGCATATTGTAAATCTAAAAAAAAAAAAATGATATATGAAATAAAATTCAAATAATAGCATCTGAAATGAGGAGAATAAAAAACTAAATTTTGAAACAAGAGGACAAGATAAAAGATAAAGTGGCTGAGTAGCTGTGATTTTTTTTGTTTCAAGAAAATTTCATTAAAGGAATGGACTTAATAATGACAGAGGCAAAGCCGTTACTATGCTCCTGTAATGAATCTTTTAGAAAACATCTTTTCTTGACCTGAAATAAAAGCTTTTCAAAACAAATAACTAGTTAGGCAGGTATCTGGCACATTATACTTTTACTTTTTGCATAAAATTACATTAAGTCTTTTGACTTAGGTTCAGTTAATTTAGGGTGCTTCAGAATCCATAATTTCAAGTTGGAGGAAACTAGCAGCTGTTGGTATATCCTCGGCCTTGCAAGGGTTCAGTAGGTTGTATTCAGCTACGACATGCCTTTGAAATTATTCAGAATTGTATATGGAGTATCCATTGTTACTACTTCAATTTTGTTGCACAGCTTGGAAATGTGGCTGTTCTTAAGCTTCTATCACCTAGTATTTTCTGGTGACGCATGTACTTAGACACTAATTAAACCACCTTTCTGTTTTTTGATAAGTTAAATGGATCAAGCTCACTAAGTCTTTGACTGAAAGACATTTTCTTCTTTGGAATAATTAGTGTTAAATTTTGAATTTATTCATTTTTCAATATCCTTTTTAAAATACACTTATGATGCTGACTTCAATGTCTTGATATTTATTTCAGCAATACTTTCATATTCTTCTCTTACTTATACAGCAAAATATGAGACAAATTCTTTTTGTCACTACTTTACTTTGGGAACTCGAGTAGTTCTTCTGTGTGCCTGATCACACTCAGAATTACTTTCATCCAGAAGTCATTCCTCATTCCTAAAAAATGTAAATTAAGCATTTGGCTGTGTTAAAGCCATTTGTTTGAATAGGTCAGAGTTATGAAGTGCTTTCAATAACTCCTTATGACTGCTTTGTCTTGCTCATCAGTTTACCCTGATGCCAATATTTGTGTCATCAGCAAATTTTATCAAGAGTTACTTTTTAAAATTTACCTCCAGAAAGCTAAGGGAAATGGTAACTATCATCAGCTGGTACAGAACCTTGTGAAATCCTATTAGAAATGACCATGTTCAATTTTGGGATGCTACTTTTTCCATTCATAATGGAATGGAAAGCACTCTATGATACTTCTGAGGTAAAAGTACATCAACCTTTTTCTTTCTAAACACAGAGAATAAAGGTTTATTTAACATTGTAGCCATTTTTCTTCAGGTGTCAATTAAGCAAAATGCTTAGGCTTTCTCCCCTAAATCTTGTATCTACCATTTTTCTGTTGCAGTGTCATCAGTGGTGTGGTTTCTTTCCAACTTACGTGTTAGAGTTAAGATGCTGGAGACACAAAATTGTGCAACAGCTAGGACATATATGCCCTTTTTTGACTGAAGTGTCACAGACTGCTTTCCCAAGAAAGCATGTCCCTACTCACTGGGGAGAAGGAAGAAATTCTTTCTTTCATCATGATGTTCATTAACTCTTCTCCATGTAACAGAATGTATACATGTATGTGTGTTTATACAAGATTAGACTTGATATTGACACTTTAAAAATTACTGTGCTTTCGAAAGGTAGGTTAGATATTTTGTTTCTTTTTTAAACGAACTGCACATTTTTTCTTTCTATAACAGAGGAGCATTTGCAAAGGAGAAGACAGACCACAAACTTCCTAAGAACACAGAAGACAAAATATAATTATCTATTTCTGAATACTCAAGACTGAGCACTTCTGAGCTTCTGAAATTTGGGTTAGAAAAAGCAACATTGAATTGTGACAATTCTGTCAGAAACTTTGATTCACCAAACTCTTACACAAAATTAATATTTTCTAGCTGATTGGTCGTACCTAGGAGTTACACTAGTTGTTTAGATTTAGGACATGGAAGATGCACACTGACAATACATTACCAACAGACCTTTTGTGATTACTAGCAATAATTAATAAATGTGACCACTGTGCAGAAAACAGGACTAATATTTTCCATTACAATGAGTACAACTACTTGCTTTTTAGAACTGAATTATAAAATTTTACATCTCTTAGTACCCAAAATAAATTTGACATTGTAGGTCAGATCTTCAGTTTGTATAAATCAGCATAGGTATATAAATTTTGAAAGAGCTATGTACGTTTAAATTTAATAGTGGTTCAGCACAAATAAAATGTGAGCATATCAGTGTGTGAATTCAGGGTTCTGTAACAATTAGGCTACCCATGAAAAAATATTTATGGAGAATGTGAGGTGATATTCAACTGCATTCAAGAAACAGAGATGGATCAGGATTTATCCGCAAGACCAAAATTTAACTTTATGTCCATTATGAACAGAGTTCTACAAAGAGTGACCTTGCAGTGTGGAGTTTCCTTCTGTTTTCCTAACTGTGTTATGAATGAAACCTTTCTCCTTCCTTATGAAACAAAACTAAAAAATTTTTATTTCTTCTATATGTTTCATATCTCAATAATCTTCTTTTTTTTTAGTATACTATGCATACATTTCTATTACTGTCAGTTGGTAAACTGTTCTCATGTTAGTTTGCTATTTTTATTTTTACATTATGATACATCAATGTGATGATAGCTGATAAAAAGAAAAGAGGTTTTGATTCTTCCCAAGGATTTCCTTGTGAAATTGCTCCCTGAGTTATCCTGTAAGCTCAGTATCAATGAAACAGCCACACATATATGTGTAAGTATTTAAGCAATAGCCAAATACCAAATGCTAAAGCTAATTGAAACATTTTTATGTTACTCAAAATGTGTTAGGGTGAATAATTACACATGGTAATGTGTAAAATAAGGAAAAAATCCTCTAATATTTCTAGAAGGAATTGAGAGGAATTAGAGGAGAGATCAGTAAAATGGGAAAATAAAACTATAGGCAGACATTTATTACTCTGTATTTTTGACTTCTGATAAGATTTTCTGAATTATGAAGTCACCTGTGTGAGCATCCCCCTCTTTTTTTTTTCTTCATCCTCCTACCAATAGAAATTCTTTGAGAATGACATTTCTGTCTTAATGAGGGTGATAAATGAGTGCTGAAACTTTGCAAGAATATGAGCACTTGGAAGAGTGAAAATTTGAATATAGTATCAATGAAAAATGTAAGTATAGTATAATTAAAAAAAAAATCAACTCAGCTATGCTGAGCTTTAAGAGGAAAAAGTCTTGCACTGGCTTAAAGCTGACCGTTACCCTACAGTTTATTTTAGCCATGAGTTTACTAAGGGCAAAGTGGTTGTGCCAGTACAAACAGGTTTTTTCCATAAATAGAGGAAAAGGGAGGTAAGAATTGTTTCTTAGAGTAAAATGCATTGTGCTAAATATAATTCCTGATTTTTGCACCAATTTCCATTTCTGAGAGTAAATTCTTCATGCTGTTTCAGATATTCTCTATTTGAATACTAAGGGCCAACATGTCTGCAACAAAAAAAACCAACAAAAACAAACAAACAACAAAAAAAGGGAAATAACATCCAAAAACTGAGAAAAAGGTATTAGATTCACAAAATAAAGGTCTAGTAGTAGTTGCCTGTTAGCCAATAGTGTAGCCACTGAAGCACACATCAAACACAGTGATATTCTAGTAAACAACCTTTAATGTCTAGTATCACTCACAGCATATTAAGATTGCGTTCTGTGTCCTGTATCAGACTATCTTCTCAGCTTAGAGTATACGAATAAAATTCACAAGCAAAAGAGTTTCCTTTGTTGATTGTTGTTGATTGTTGGTAATCTCTGTCTGTGTATAAATAATTAAGCATTTCAGTGAATGCTGAAACAGAAATGTCACTTCACCTCTCTTTAGCCACAAAATTAGAAAGTCACTTGTTTCCTCTGCTTTAGTTTATGGCTGAGTTACTATATTTTTTAAATGTCATGAAGTAGCTCAGTAGCTAACCGAGAGTCAGACAGAACACACTAGAAGTTGGTAGCCAAGGTGCTTTCTAGGATAATGTCAAATGTTAATTAGAATTTCTTAGTCACCAGGTAAAAAAATCCAATATTCCTAAATAAAGGCATTCCAGAAACTAAAGCAAATCCATAGTCTTTAAATCTAGGGTTTCATATACTTTGGTTTAATTTCTCTTTATCAGTGAGGGAAAATAAATTGTTTTAGTTCTGGCTAAATAACATATTTATCTCTTTTAATGGAGGAAAGAAACATAAACAACTTCATATAGTTCAAGCAGAAGTATTTAAAAACCTTCTTTGCTCACTAGCCAAACCAATGAGTCAGCGAATATAGTCTCAACATGAAGCAAGAACAGAAACAGTTCAACAGAGACGGATTTGCTTGAGTCCTTAAAGTTAAAGCCAAACAGAGAAACTGTCAATGAGTCCAAATACAAAATTCCATGAACTATAATAAATCTCAAGAAAGCTTAGGTCATGGTCAGACTTTGTTATCTTTGTTATATTTGCAAGTCTTCAATCCAGCTTCAGGACTTCGCTGTTGTAGCAAAATCTTTGTTCTTGCTCAAATGTAAGAGATGTCTGATTAGCTTAACTGTCTTCATTGCTGCTGCTCTGAGCTGGGAAAACCAGCTCTGACTCAGTTCTGCAGATTGAGTTCTGTTGCCCAGGATCTGCTGTGGTAACAAGCACGAGAAAAAGACATGGGAGAAAATGGTTTTTCTAGCTGTTTTTCAAGTCTATGAAGGTTCAAGTCCTTCATGTTTCTTGACTTTTACTCACAATTCATTCCAACTGAGACAGCTTTTCATTTTTCCTTCTGTTGCAGGAGCCGAGATTGACCCAGGAAAAGCAGAACTATTTCTGAAGTCCTGTTTCTTTGGTGCATAACTGATATTTAAACCAAAGTTTATGTTTGACACTCTCCAGTGCAAACCTCAACACCTCTTTATTTCTACATTTTTTTTTCATATTAGGATTGTCTTTTTCCTACCTTGCTTGGTTGTTTGATTTTTTTTAATCCACTTGTTTAATGGTGCTTTCCTGTTTCAAAATAATGAACTAAATAGATAACTATACATTTCAGCTGATTTGCATTTTGATAACATTACAAAGATCTTCAGGTATTTATAATTATTTGTGTTGTTGAAGTGACCTAAAGTTCCCAGAGCAAACTAAAAAACTTAACTCACTTTTTTCATAATTGATGTGAAAAAAACTTAAACAGTGAAATCTGATACATCTATATTTTAATATTATGTTACCTTTACTTTTATTTCTGTTCCTTTTTCTAAGGCTGTTCCTAATCAGATTGCTGTAACAGCTGATATACTCTCTGAATCTCACAGACATTCTAAATTATTACAAAATTAAATACAATTATTTAAGTGATACTTGGATATCAGTCAAACTTCCCTGCCATGGGCAGGGACATCTTGCACTAGGTCAAGGTGCTTAAAGCCCTAACCAACCTGACCTTGCACAGTTCCATTGATGGGGCATGCACAACTTCTCTGTGCAACCTGTATCAGACAGAGTCTCACCACCCTCATGATAAAAAAAAATTCTTCCTTATTTCAAATCTAAACCTTCTTTGCAGGGCTGCCCTTGATCTGTTTATACCCCAGTCTATTGATATTGGGGACTGCCTTGATCTAGTTGCAGGACTTTACAATTGGCCTTGTTGATTTTCATATTGGCCTACTCCTTAATCCTGTCAAGATTCTTCCTGATGGCATCTCTTCCCTATAATGAATTGACTGCACCATGCAGCTTGGTGTCATCCACAAAATTGTAGAGTGTGCACTTAATCCCATTTTCTATGTCATTGATGAAGATGTGAAGTAGTAATGGCTCCAGTATAGACCCTTGAGAGATACAACTCATCACTCTTGTCCATTTTGACATTGAGCCACTATAGTAACACTTTGGACATGGTCATCCAGCAAATTCCTTTTTCAGCTAACAGTCTATACATCAAAACCACATCTCTCCAATTTAGAGGTAAGAAAGTAGTGTTTGACCATATCAGAGGCCTTACAGAACTTCACATAGATGCATCTGTAGCTCTCTTAATGTTCGCTGATGCAATCATGCCTTCAGAGAAGGCCACAAGATTAGTCAGTCATGATTTGCCCTTGATGAAGCCATGTTCGCTGTCTTGAATCACCTCCCTGTCTCCCACATACTTCGACATAACCTCCAGGAAGATATGTTCCATGATCTTCTCAGGTACTGAGGTGAAGCTGACTCATTGACAATTCCCAGGGTCCCCTTTTTAAAAATGGATGTGATGTTCCACTTTTTTCCAGTCACTGGGGACTTAACTTTTAAGTTAAGTTAACTTAACTTTTACATTTTCCATGACTTTTAAAATATAATGGGGAGTGGTTTGGCAACTACATCTGTCAATTTCCTCAGAACCCTGGGATGCATTTTGTCAGGTCCCATGTCATAGAAGCCTACAGGATTTATGTAATTTGAGAATTTCCTTCTTTTACCACTTTTTTCCTTGATTTCTACTTTCCTTTTTTCCCCTTATTTTAATTTTTTAGTTTTTCTCTTTAGTTTTTCTTTTTATTTTTTTTTCTTAATTGCACTGACAAGCGTGGGATCACAGATTTGCGGTTTTTACAGTTCTTGCAAAAGAATCCGCCTTCCATTATCTGTTGCTATTTCAAGTTATTTCACTTACTATGTGTATGTTCTCCTGTGAAGACTGTTTTGATTGTTTCTTTTCATTTTAGATAGTCGATATATTTTGTGGCTCAGAGAGATGACTCTGGCCATCTCTACTTTGATGGGTATTGCCTTCCTTTGAATGGGTCTAGTACTGTCTTTCTATCTTGATCTCTTTTTTTTTATCTAACTCAGTTGTCTCTATGGATTGAGGCAACTCACTCTTTATGAACAGAAGGTAAGTGTCAAGGGCATGATTTGTCACATGCCACTCTGCTATGGTTTAAGGTTTAACAGCCTGAAAGGGAAGGACAGGTGGTATCTGTAGGACTCTGAGGGGTCAGAGATCAGTACTGTTCTCTCCCCTTTCCAGCCACAGTCTAAAAAACCAAGGAGGCCCAAGGTTTCACGGGCTTTTCTTGGCTTCCTGGGCAGCTTCCTGTCGCATCTCTAGGTGGCTGGGCGCTACCTCCACCTGCTCGGCAGCATCCACCACGTGCCACATGCCACCTGCTCCATGGCACCACTGTGGTCTCTGGTGACGAGTCACAGCAGCCACAAGGCACTGCTCATACACTTCCACTCAGGACTACTGGAATTGAGTTTTGTATATAGTTAAATATCCTTTGTCCCTTATTCTCTTTTTCCTTTCCCCTGATTGTTTTGGTTTGGTTTTTTTCATTAAACTTGTTATAGTCTTAACTTCCAACCTTATGTGAAGCATCTCTTCTCTATTCAATTTTTTTTTCCCTCCCCTGGGAGGGTGGGGGACAATAGAGAGAAAATTCTACTATTTGTTTAATCTGGGTTTGCCCTGAGCCCTAAACAGAGACACACAGGGTAAGATTCCTCTTATCCTAAACTAGATATCTAAAGTGACTCTGATGTATTATATTCCACATCAGTCCTTTTCTCTCCATTTATTACAGAGAGGTGATCATGAAAAGCTAAGATGCTGACAACTACATTTGAGAAATCTAAAGTGAGCCAAACATTCAAACATCTCCAAGTTGATGGCTAATTTTATCCAGCTAAGTGGAAAAGAGAAACTGAAGAAAAAGTGTATGGTACGAACACTGATATAACTATTTACTGTTATTACCAATTGATTAATTGGAGTTTTTGAAATAAAAAAATCTGTTTATGTTTGTTTTGTTCTCTGTACATCTCCATACACATATTTCTCTTTTATGTTTTAATTCTATGGCTTACAGAGAAAAGCTTCTCTAAAAATACACCAGAAAGGGCCTTTCTCATTCTAGCATCTTCAGCATCTGTGGGAAACAAAAATAAAACACGAAAATTAGACCCTGCTAAAAAGCCTTCCTCTGCAGGGAGTATTTTACTAGTGTGTGAATAAATAAAACCATTTGTCCTTCTGGACTCATGCTTACTGTGCACAGAGAAGGTTGGGGTTGCTGCCCACCCCCACTCAAGATGTTGCTGTTAGAATAAGGTTATCTGTTCACCAGCTTGTTTTTGTTTCTTAAGGAAAAAAAAACCAGACCAAACCAAACCAAAAAAACCACATAGACAGCAGCCTTAAAAAAACAAGTTAGCGGAAGCAAATTAGAAAGCAACTGTATAAAAAAGGATATGTATTTATAATGCTCATAAATAAGCCATCAGCTAGTCTTACCATATATTTACTCTAAAATTATTTTAATACTCACAGAAAAGTTATCACTGCCCCTTTTTCGTATTTCTAACAGATTTATTCATCCTACACATGACTTGTAGCATCATTTGTTATTAAATTTGTCTGGCACTTTCTCTTTAAAATATTATTATTAGTTACAAGTAACATCATACAACTATAACTGTTTTCCACACTGACAACCTGCTCCATGAGATTTTACTTTTTTAATGGGGGGATCTTGTGTGCCTGTTTTTATTTAAACAAATGGTTTTACTTTCTGTAAAGGGGATGGACTCCCTGCCCTGTCGGGTG
>NW_010197858.1:1842-2830 GCF_000695765.1 Mesitornis unicolor | reverse complement strand
CCCCCATCTCCCGACGGATCTCGTCCAAAGCCTCCGCTGGCGCCGTCAGCAGGCGCTGGAAGAAGCTCTCCCGCCCCGCCGGCCGCTCCTGGCAGCTGAAGGTGACGGCCGTGCCCGTGTCCGATTTCATCTCCCGCGAGAAGCCATCAGAGGTGCCATCGAAGCAGCGGCCGATGGCGATCTCCTTGGCCAAGCGCGGGTTCTGGTCCGTCACGGTGTAGATGCCGTAGTTGTGGCCCAAGGGGTCGACCGGCGCCAGCATGGTGAAGGCAGCCGTGTGGTTGTTCTCTGCCACGGGCGGGTGACGGCTCAGGTACTCCTGGAGGAGGCTGTTGATGGCCGTGCGGCGGCAGCTGCCCTGGGGGATGATGGTGACCAAGGTGCGGTCCACCAGGCTCTGGTCGAAGAGCATCCCGCTGCACTTGAACTCCACACAGGCAGCTGAGGTGCTTGGCCGCAGCAGGTCCCGCACGCTACGGGTGTCACGCAGCCCGTAGAGCTGCCCCTGGGTGCGGGGGTGGCTGCCCCCCACATTTCGGGACCTCACCATGTACTCCTGTGGCCCCTCAATCTGCACCTTAATGAAACAAGCCCTGAACTCCTGAGGGTTGGGCCACCGGTCCAGGAAGTCAGGTCGCTCTCCTTGAAGGGCACCACGTTGTATTCGTACTTGTCCACCTCCACACGGTAGAAGCGGAGGTGGTTGGCACTGACTGGCGCCTCCTCGCACTCCTCCAGGCTGCGGTAAGGGTAGATGGGGCCATTGGTCTCATCAACGTTGTTGGGGTCAGGCTTGGCCACGTTGATTTGGAAAGCTGTCTTCTTCAAGTTGGGATCATCGTGGTCCGACCGGCGGTAGCCCAGCTTGCCCAGGTAGGGCTGGGACACCCCCACAGCGTTGGGGTTGAGTTTGGGACTGGAAGCCACAGCCTCCAGCTCCTCCCCACCCAGCGTGGCGGTGATGAGGGCCGTGTAGGCGTCGGGGCGC
>NW_010197858.1:1097-1816 GCF_000695765.1 Mesitornis unicolor | reverse complement strand
AGGCACCGTTGGGGCCTGTCACCACGCTGTCGAAGCGGCCCCAAGCCCGCGGGTTAGCGGGGAAGCCTGGCTGGGGCTCCAGATTGACCAGGCTGATGACCACCCCTTCCACTTGCTCGTTGGGGTTGAACTTCTCATTGCTGTAAGCCCTCACCTTGACGAAGCACCGGCGGGCCTCTGGCACATCCAGGTTGAAGAGGCGCCGCTCCCGAATCTCCAGGTTCCCCACCAGGAAGGTCCTCTCCTCCCTCTTCCCCCGGTGCCCCACCACTGGCCGGAGGACCCCCTCCTCCTCCCACAAGCCACTCGCGGGGTTCAAGGACCACAACTTCATCTTCTGCAGGTGCTCTGGCATCCAGACCTGCCCCGCATCCATCCGCACCTCCACCGGCCCTGTCTGCAGCGCCGCACCGCTTCCCCCTTCACGAAAATCCACAGCGAACATGCCGTAGGTGCGCAGGGGGACGATCTCCCCCTCAGCGTTGGCGAAGTTGAGGTCGCTGGAGGCGGCACTGACCGTTGCCACATCCCTGGGGTCCAGGAAGGTGACGCTGGCTTTGACGGTGCCGTTAAAGACCTCCCCGGAGGGGCGGAGGAAGGCACCAGCGGGAAGGACGAGCTCCCCAATGGGCTCCCGGCTGCTTGCCTCCCCCAGCGGGATGGCGTTGCTGCGGCTGCCGTCCAGCTCCACTGCCTCCTTCTTCCGCAGCATCTTCACC
>NW_010197858.1:437-971 GCF_000695765.1 Mesitornis unicolor | reverse complement strand
TTGGTCGCGGGTGAAGCCTACCTCCCCCCCCCCCAAAAAGATCTGTCCGAAACGCAGGGGCTCGCCTGTGTCAGCCGCTGTCACCCGTCCCTGCACCAGGACGCGGGGGCGGACGCAGGGCCCACAGCCACACTCAGCCACCACCTTGACGGGCAGCAGGGCACCAGCGCAGGGGATCTCCCGTGTCTCCATCCTCCGCACCCCACAGCAGCGCCCTGCATCCTCCCCACACCCCGAGGGCTCAGCTGCGGTCCCAGCACAGGGGGCGGGTGGGCAGCGGCCCACGTTGTAGTAACGGGAGCCAGTGGCATCCTGCGGACACTCGATGGGCAACTCCACCAGGTTTGGCTCTGGCTCTGTTTTGCAGCTTTGCTGGCCTTGGGCTGGGGGAAAAACAAGAGGGACAGGGGGAATCAGTGTGACTGTCCCCATCCCAGGATGCTGCTAATGACACCCATCCCCATCCTCACCCAGCACAGTGAGCTGCACCGGTGCCGATTTGATGGTGCCTGCCTCGGTGCTGGTTTTGCAGTG
>NW_010197858.1:0-279 GCF_000695765.1 Mesitornis unicolor | reverse complement strand
TGATACTTTTTGGGCGTGGGGGTGCCCGAGGCTTTGCAGCAGAAGGTGACGTTCTGCCCAGCCACCCGCACCTTGGCCTTGGGGTGCAGCACCATGTAGGGCTTCTCTGTGGGGGTGAGTAAGCGGCAGAGGATGCACCAAACCGCGGACGACCCCATCAAATTGCTCCCCTCCCCACCGTGCATCCTTGGGGGAGGTCGCACGGCTCGCCCCCCCATCCCGTGATGCTCACCCAACCTCTGCAGCGTCACATGCGCCACGGCCACGCCGGAGCCATTG
>NW_010197857.1:0-2746 GCF_000695765.1 Mesitornis unicolor | reverse complement strand
ATAGATATATAGATATAGATATAGATAGATAGATATAAATTATAAATAGACATGACCATTCCAGCTGTCAGTCAATGGATGTTGGTGGGGAGGTGGAGGCACCTCTGTAACATCTCAGGAAACTCCCACATCTCCCAGCTGAGTAATGTTCCTCTCATGAAGCACCTCTAACGAAGACACCTTAACCTGCTCCATATCCATAACGATTAATGCAAACTCACCTCCTTTTGAGGCGAGGGTCAAGTGTTTTAAGTTCAGTCTCTCATGATAACACCTGTGTAGACATCTGCAGGATAACCATGAGGCACGCCTTGCACGATTCAAAATCGAGACCCACAGGCCCAGACAAAATACTGGTGGATTCAGTTCACCCGCAGCACAGACAAACCAGAACAGAAGATGTTCTGTTCATTGTATTTTTTTTAGGGGGGAGAATGATGCAAAGCCCGTATTTTTATGTATCATCGAAGGTTCATTGGAGTCGGAAGTGCCTCGTGGTTTGTGCTGAGGCAGAATGAGAACGTCGAATTCTGCTTCAGATAACGCTGCCAATCCTTCCACAGGAGTGTGCCTCTGGTTCGTTATTCACCTGTTCGGTCAGACTCGTTAAAATAAGATTTTATAGGGGAAAGAAAATTGAAAACTGAAAACCGTGTCAAATGAGTCACCGTTTTCTCTCAAGAATCAAAAGCCCATCGTCAGATAACGAAGGGGAAACCAGCCCCACCGCTTCCTTAAAGGCCACTTCAGAGCACTGGCTGTGGTGTTACTGTCCACACAAAGCACAGAAAATCAGAAACCCCTGTAACAGTCCTTACTGGCTGATTCTGGTGCGTTTCAGCAAGTGGAAATTCCTAGGAAATACTTTAAAGGCATCTAATTTTAGCTGGGTGCTGTGCACATAACCACACGCTGGGCTGACAGGTAAATCAGTCACTTTGCAAACCTCCCTTGTGAGAGTCACCATAGGGCATGAAATGTGTTCCACAGGGATGTCGCGCGTTAAATTTCATCTCTAGCTGGACTCAAGGGCGAGAAGTTTTACATTATTATCTATTTATATTATATATAAACCAAGTATTTCCTAATGAAAAGAAATCCTTTGACTTCTCGAGGCCCCCATTTGTTCACTTCACTGCAGCGCTGCTGGGTCAACACCACCACCAGAGTTTCATGGTTTGCAGACAGGACACTCCCCGTGCCCTCCTCTTTTTGTGATAGCGCAGACAAATTGCAGAACAGCTTTTAAAAAAGCTGCCAGTATGAACCACGTTGCACAAACGCATCCCATGCTCGCCTCTGAAAACATTACTCATCGTTGGGTCATTTTCTCGCCCGCAACCGGGTAAGGAAGAAAAAAAAGCAAAGTATTGAAAGCCAAAGATCGTTTTAGTGCAAAACTCTCTCCCAAGGCTTCCAGAACAGCAGGCAATGGCACGAGGATGTGCCTTAAATCAACAGCAGGAAACCAGGCAAGGGAAATACCGAGACAGGAGCTCGACGGGGCAGCGTGGAAGCAAAGCGGATGCTAAAACAAGTGCTATTTTCCGTATTTTCCCCAGAAATCACGCTCCTCACTCAGAATCCCTAGGAAGTGACTGGGTTCTGTGTTATACCCTCAGTTTTGGTAGCCCTGACTCATGAACACGGAGTCACAAAATGACTCATGATGAATGATTTGGGTCTGGGTCCCCCTGGGCTTACCCATGCAGGGTCCCGGTGTCCCGAGGAGGAGCAGCTCTGCAGTGCACACCCTCACCTCCTGCACATCTCTGCGCCGCGGGCAATAACGGGGCTGATTTAGGGCAGGGGAGGTCTGGCACGTACAGCGCGCACGGCTTCCCCTGGAGTAACCCATTGCTTTGGGAGTGACCCAGCTCAGCGGACTGGCTAGGGCGATGCGAATGACGGCTGACGTTTTATAGGGGAAAAAAAAAAAACCAACCAAACAAGAAATGAAAGAGGACATCGCGTCTGTCATGCAAAACGAAAAAGTTCGCTACGTGATTTCATCAACAAAAGACCAACACGATAGGTAGGCGGGTAAATAGAACAACTTCTGACCTTGAAATTGCGTGCTAAATAAATTACCTCAGAGCGAAAGTGGTGAGTTCTCATGACAGCATCTGGAAGGGAAGCAGAAAGGCACTCAGGCTGCAGCCAGCTCCACCTGGGATCCCGCTCGGGATAACGCTGTATCGGGACCGCTCCACCCAGGATAACGCTGTATTGGGGTCGCTCAACCCGGGATCCCGCTCGGGATAACGCTGTATCGGGACCGCTCCACCCAGGATAACGCTGTATTGGGGTCGCTCAACCCGGGATCCCGCTCGGGATAACGCTGTATCGGGACCGCTCCACCCGGGATAACGCTTTATTGGACCGCTCCACCCGGGATCCCGCTCGGGATAACGCTGTACCCGGATCGCTCGCCCTCCGGCGCACACTCCCGGACCGGGTCCGGCTCTCCCGGCGCGGCGGGCAGCTCCGCCCGACATCTATATTTAATTACCGGGAAGAAGTTGGGCATAAAGTTCTGCGGCGCTTGAGGCCGGGGAAGGCCGGGAGGGGTTCCCCAGCCTCTCACTTCCCTCCCGCGGGCCGAGGTTTCGCTCGGGGATGGGTGGAGACGCGGCTGCCGCAGTCCTGGGCTCGGCTCCGATTTTCCTCAGAGCCTTTGCCCGGTTGAACCGAGGCGGAGCGGCCCTCGGCCGGCAGAAACCGCGGAGTGGGCCGGGGCACCCCC
>NW_010197856.1:0-49040 GCF_000695765.1 Mesitornis unicolor | reverse complement strand
TCCTAAGATTCTGTGATTCTGTGATCTTTTCCTAGCTTGTTATGATCATATTCATCTAAGCATGATTTTGAGCTTTAGAACTTCCAGCAATCTCTTGAAATCAGGAATGCTCAAAGGGAACATTTTACTTTGTCTCGGGCATGAAGATGTGTGTCTGCATGTCTCTTGATGTAGTATCTTCTTTATATAAGGCATTGCTCTCCTGTGCAATTTTTAACTTGCAACATGATTATATAAACAGATTTTTGATTTGCATACGTGGGTGGTAAGATTATCTGGAAGGATCTAGCAGGTACCAGGGTGTGTTTATTCCCAAAGGGGAATTCATTTTTTGTCGTTTTCTTTTGATCACAAAGGAAACAAAGCTCGTTCAAACTGTTTTGATGCAATCCTCACCCCTTTTCCTCTCTTCTAATCACAATTCCACTTCACCTATCCTCGGTTTATTTACACTTCCTTTAAGTTATAAAAGAATCAATAGTGAGCATTTTATAAGCCTTTAAGTACTGGATTGGTGCATCTGTAGGTGAATATGTAATATATATATTTATGTTACAAGGTTGATTCTGCTTTCATGTGTGTACAGTCTAGTTTAATCTCAGGTTAAGAAATACAAAATTACTTTATCAAATAATCCAATAAGAATTTCACATGGTGGAACTTGTCTATTAATAATTTTTGGCTTTCAATACATTTCTTAACAGTGCCTTTTAAAGTTGAACTCAGAACCTTTGTTTATAGAGTCTAATTCTTACATATAACAAAGGAGAAATAAGCACAGATTCCAAAGCAAAAAAGGAAGTTGGCCAAAATCCACACCTTTTAAAGAAAAAAGTTAACATTTTTGGTTTTCATTCTGTGATAAAGTGTGCAGTTAATTTACACTAAGTTTAGTTGCTTGTTCTTAAACTCGACACATATTTTTAAGGGATAGAAAACTTATCAATTCTGTAATCGGTCTTCATTTACAGTTGTATATTAATGGAACTGGGATGTTTATGGGCAGTAATGTGAAATGTTGGATATGTTGTCTGTATTAGTAAGAATTGGCAAAATAATTACAAGTTTGTGTCCTCAGACAGGAGGTGTATGCTTTGAGAACTGAAGAGTAGCTTTAATGAAATTCAGCTTGAGTTAAACCATTTGTCCCAGGAGAGATGTAATTTATTGCATCCCTAAAAAGGAATGAATTGTCCTTCTCACATCTCTTGCTCACCAGTGAAAGCTAGAGAAATAAAATTTTGCAAAAGATTATCATCTCTAACCAGAGACATACAGGATCACAAAGGGCTGTACAGAGGCTGTCCTTTTTTGTATGTCTATTGTAAGGATAGATAGCTGAGCAGACTGGCCCCAAAGTCCTGGCCCTTGGGCATTGGTGCTTAGTGTAGAAACCTAGCAGAAAACTTGTTATGGTTTTCAGCATAAAGTAATGTCTACAAGATCCTTCCATCTCTCTCCATGTACAATGTCTTCCCAAGTACACAGGTTCACCTGTCCATTTCCAGCAAGCTTTTCTCTGCACTTCATTAGTATCTTGGTTCTTCCTAAATTTCTGTTGTGACAAGAGAGATCTCTTTATTGTCTTCCTATATAAAAGAAGGTGTCATCACCTCTTTGATTTGTTGGAGAAGTCACTGTGGCTTTTGCATTAGAGATCATTCTCTGGAGGTTATGCAAGAGTGAGGGTCAGCAGACTCTTTGCTAGTAATGAACAAGATGGTGAACAGATCATAAATGGAGCTCTATCAGCTTTCATCTTACCCTCACCCAAAATATCAATTAATTGATGCTTTTGACAATGTTGGCAGGAACTTTTTTGATACTTTTAGTACAGCGTAATTAAATCAAGCAAATCAGAAGGTAAAAATTAGCTTTACCCATCAATAGGTAGAAAATTTTTGAATTTGCAGAGATATAGTACTGTTAGTAGTTTTTCTTATATCTGTGATTCAGTATAGCTGGAGACCTTTTGAAAACTTGTCTCACATGTGGGCTGAGAATTACATGGATTTATGTAACCAAAGTGAATCATGTTTTTATTGCATTTTGTCAATATTGTTATCAGAGACTTTGGCTATTTTGGCTGTTTCAGTATATACCTGAAATGTGTGTATGTACTGATAAGAAACAAACATTGTAATCCTGTGATTTTGTTATAAAGATGTTAATCTTTACAGGAAAGAAAATTTCGTTCAATGACAAGTTATACAGATTCTTAAAACACTAGGTAGACATGTTTATTTTTATTCTCTACTGAACACTTTGTACATGTCAAAAACATATGTGGTTGGGAAAGGGGAGTGTTGTATTAGTAAGGATTCATTCCTCCAGTACCCTGGAGAATCTGCAGTAAAAAAAGATTTTATCTGCTTCCCAAATAAGAAGGAAGTTTCTGTCAGTCTGTTGCTTTACTTGACACCGAAGTCAGTCAACGTGAAAAACACACAGAAACTCAAAATTTGTTATTCCCAGAGTTCACAGTGCTCTATTTACTTGTCTCACTTATTTCCGCGTGGTAGATATCTTATAATTGCATTTTTCTGGAATTTATTCTCTGTAAAATTTCTATGATAAAGACATTATTTTCTGTCCTCTTCTTGTAAAATACTTGATACACATAGGAGAAGTATCTCTTAAGTGAACCTTCATTCACAGGGGTTTTCATCAAAGTCTTCTCACTTTTTCAAATATCAGGGGTTTTTTTATCAGTATTGTGTAAAGCAGTCCACCTGTCTCCTGTTCTAGTTGCTGCTAGTAAGTCAGGATAGAAAAATGTATCTTGGTTTTATTTCTCATGGGACATTTCTTATCTACCTGCTTATCTGCAGATGAAAATTGAGTTCAAATTAAGTGTTATTGTTTTGCAGTAATTAAATTCTAATTCAGTCAGGCATCAGTTCTTCATCTTTAGAGAAGACTGGCCCACAGGTGAGCAGATTCAAACTCATCATTGTCATCTGGCTGGTGTTCACCCATTTCACACAAACTGCACAATTTCAGATCACCTTCTGCTGATCAAGCATCTCACCTGCTCAGCAACAGCGTCCTAGTGGGAGCTGTATTTTGAGATGCCAGCATAAAGGCAGAAATGGAACAGGTACAAACCTCTCCCTCTGTGACAGGTAGTTTCTGTAAGCTTGGTCTGAAGATTGATGGTTCAGCATTTTAGAGAGCTTTGACTACTTCTTCCCTGAGATTTAGGCAAACTTAATTAGAATATTTTGGATTTCAGGGCTACCCATAGAATAATTTAAATAGTGTGGGAAGCCTGTTAAAGAGCTTTTAACCGTATATCCAAGAAAGGATTCTGCCTTAAAAATGTAGTCTAAAAGACTGGCAGAGGATGGTTTGAGGGTTCTTTGGTTTTCTTGTAATTTTCAGTGACGTTTTGCTGGGAAAGCTAATCAAAATATCTCTGAACCCTGACACTTCTCAGTAAGTAACCACAATGGTTGACTGACAAGAATTTGTTTGTATACTTCACTGTTTGCATACTTCACTGTTTGCTGCTTAATCCTATCTTCCTTTTTTCCAGCCCTATAAGTCTTCCTGGCTGATGGCTAACATATCACGGCTACATTTACTCGTTATTGCACAGTGTGCTGCATTCTTGGCTGTGTTACATGCCCACTTAGCTGTGTGGCCAGAAAAAACTGTCATTTTCCACAGGACTCACACAGGGTTTGCAATGCAGTATTTCAGCAAAGGTATGAGAGATGGGCATCAATCATGTGTACGCAATCGTATTTGACAACTGTACCTTCATGTAGTAGGAAACAACTTTACCGATGAGATCATGATGACAAAAAGAGTTATCAAGTCTTGTGATAAATCTTCTGGCACAACTTCTTGAAACTTGTGGTAGAGGCAAATGAACCAGTATTACTTTTTATGCCCTTGGACAAATAACTTTTTTCTTAACTTGAAACAATTGCTGGAGTTGTTTATTAGCTTCATTTATCCATGGTTAAAAGCACATACTTACATTTTATCTATTCACAGAATCACAGAATCACAGAATCTCAGGAGTTGGAAGGCACCTCGAAAGATCATCCAGTCCAACCCCACTGCCAGAGCAGGATCACCTAGACTAGGTCACACAGGAACACATCCAGGTTGGCCTTGAAAGTCTCCAGAGAAGGGGACTCCACAACCTCTCTGGGCAGCCTGTTCCAGTGCTCTGTCACCCTCACAGTAAAAAAGCTTTTCCTCATGTTCAGATTGAACCTCCTATGCTCCAGCTTGCACCCATTGCCCTTTGTTCTGTCATTGGCTGTCACTGAGAAGAGCCTGGCTCCTTCCTCCTGACACTCACCCTTTACAAATTTATAAACATGAATGAGGTCACCCCTCAGTCTCCTCTTCTCCAAGCTAAAGAGACCCAGCCCCC
Source organism: Mesitornis unicolor (assembly GCF_000695765.1). Lineage (NCBI taxonomy): Eukaryota > Metazoa > Chordata > Aves > Mesitornithiformes > Mesitornithidae > Mesitornis > Mesitornis unicolor. Next base: position 44,647 of record NW_010197856.1, on the reverse strand, counting down.
TCAGCCGCTCCTCGTAAGGGAGATGTTCCACTACCTCAATCATCCTTGTGGCCCTGCGCTGAACTCTATTCATGTGTTCTGGTAGATCATTGCAAAAACTGAACAGAAGTTTCTGATTTTGAAAATTTTTTTCAGCCCATCTTGTTCAACATGTAAGATTTAGCAGGGTTCATAAATAACATTGTTTTAACAATTGAGTAGGTAAGAAGAACTTTGAAATATTCTGTGTTTTGAAAAAAGAATTAAATTGAGAAGAAAAAAAAAATCATGCAATACACATCACACATGCAAGACATTGGAAGAGAAAGATGTCCTTAAAGCTCCCAGAAATAGGTCTTTATGTATGGATACTGACCACTTTTAGAATAAGAAAATTAATTTTGTATAATATCTAATTTATCTAATATTGGTTAGTTTTGCATCTTCAGATTATTCATCAGCTAAGTACAAAGCTTTGTATGTCATAAACCAAGCAGGTTACAATTATATATAAAGAGTTTTGTTTAAGTCCCACTTTCATATCTTTTGTGAGAAAAACATACTTGTGAATAAGTGGCAGTATCAGCGACAAGGAATCATAGTTGAACTTTTGTAACTCCTTCTCACTTTCAAGTCAAGGTCAGTAAAATCTGTATTAGCCAAGGAAGGGGCAAGGAGCTCTCTCACAAGTGACAATTGGTGAGACAGAGTGGAAATGGGGTAGTGAGATAAAGCAGTGGTTTAACTGGAGACTCTGGCTTGCTGGGTTGTCTCGAGGAGCAAGCTGCATTCAGCACTGTGGTAGTGCTGCGGTGGAGTGAGGTGGAGCCACCTGAGGGAGCAAAATGCGCTGTGAGAACTAGGTCAGGGGAGTGCCAAGCTGGCTGGGGGTGCAGGCATAGCCAGAGGCTAGAGAGGGAAAGCCAAGAGGAGGTGAAAGGTGGATGGGTTGAGTCTGTGGCAGATGATCTCAGCCAGGATGAGGCAAGGAACTGAGGGGAAGGAATGCTGCAAGGAGGGGAAGATGTAGATCTGCAAGCAGCTACAATCTCAAAGAAAGGGAGTTTATATTTTTTTTCTTCTTTTTTTTTTTTCTGCAAATAGCAAAGAAATAGGACTGACGAGTGGATAGCCGTAGAAACCTGAATTATTTCGCAGCCAACGTGTGTATTGACTAACACATAGTACTCTGAAATGAAATACTTCAGTGTTGACTGAACTTTTAGCTAAAACAAAAGCAACAGTGCTTGCTATGGCTGCTACTGCCAACCTTGTACTATAATCCCTTTAGGAGAACTCTGGCATAACCCTTTTTGTAACTATGTGCAATATCCTTGTGCTGTTTGTCTGAGCAGGTAAGAGTGCTTTAATCCATTTTATCATACATTCTTCAAGAATAGACATAAATATTACCATTTTCTTTCAAATCCAAAATTCAGCTGTAGTATTTCTGGGGAAATGTGGTTTCCTCTGCAGTGTATCTCTTAAGATACCAGAAGCAGGTTTGAGGCCTCTGTGGGACTGAGATGGATCTTGGGAAATGATGGTAGAATTGCAGGTTTTTGTGTAGGAATGCGAACCTTCCACATTATTTTACTAAGTTTTGTAACACAGGAAAAATTTGCTAACACTTAAACTCTCATTCACTATGGAGAGACAGGGACATATATGGAATTTCAAAATAATTCAGCTCTGCTTTGCAAACTATGCGGTCAGATTTCTGGAATGACTCCCACAGAAAATAAAAATCTTTCAAAATTCTGTGGTCTGTGATCCTTTCTCTTGACAGTGCAGGAAAGCCCTTGTCAAATATTTTTCATTCTTGGCATGAATTTACTCCCTCAGAGGTTATGTTCTGTTTTAACGCAAGTAATTTACATGGTGTCATGCACCTTAGTGAGGATACTTTAAAGACTTGACATTCCATTCCAGTCAAGACACGCATGGTAATCTGAACGTTAAGCATAATTATTTTTTTTCCTTTACTTTCCTTTATATCCTCACTTACCACTGCACTGACAGTTACATTTTCAGTTCTCTAGGCATGGTATAAAGCATGATCTTACTACTTGGCTGACTTTAGGCAATTTGGGCAAACAGTGGATAAATCTAGCCAAGCCTACCATTTTGGGCAATGTGTCTATGGTAGAATCCCAGTTTGGATACTCTTCCATTGTTCAGGGTATATTATTTAAAAAGAAAATCTTATAATCTGTTTTGTTCTTAAAAAATGTTTATGTGACATGAAGTGATATAATCTCTCAGCACACTTTCCTTCGACACTTCTGAAATGGGCATAACTTTTTGTTGATACCTTTCAAGGTCTCTCGGGGAAGCTAATGCCTTTCACTATGCATTTCTATATCATTTCTACACAACAGCTCCAGTGGACATGGTTTTACTAAGCACTTAGCTTTGTCTGAACTGCCTTAACCTTCCTTTCATCCAAAAGAAGAAACCTCTCATTTATTTGTCTTTTAACTTGACTTAAAGCTAGAACTCATAGTACACTTCAGGGATTAGACTCTAGAACTGGATGAGATTATGAACTGTCATCTCTCTGTGTGGATGTAGGCATGACGAAAGACAGACTTCTGCTCTGAATCCGATTCTAGAGCCACTATCTTTTGCAGAGGGAATGTACTGCAAAGGTATCTTGTTTTCAAGCCTGCCAGCTCCTTTACAAGCTGTGAGCCAGGAGTCTCTGCATGTCACGGAGGCAAGACCTTGCCTCCAGGCATTTCAGAAATCACCTGCTGCATGGACTGACTTACTACAAAATAAGGAGTGTAGCCTGGCAATGGAGGGCATCATGTGTGATCTTCTGCCAGCCTGGAGTGAAAGCACTGCTGGTTGAAGAGAAGAGTAAGATATTGTTGGAAACATCAGATCCTCCGATAACTCAAGCAATTATTTAAACAGGTAACTCAAGATAATTATATACTTTAGCCTTTACAGCTGACAATTCTGTTTTTCTGGAAGCAAGATTCATCTTTTTTACAAGTTTCTCTAGGACCTTGCCTGGTGCTCATAGCTGCATTTCCTGATTACTGAGTTCTGCTTTCTTTGGAGCTCACAGTACCTTAGCCATATTCCCCCCGTGATAGACCCTGGATTCTGCCTCATGAGTCCCTGCTGCTGGGCAGCTCTACCTGACTTTTGTTCAAAGAGCTTCCACTTTCTTCCTCCTTAGCAGAATGCAGGAAAAAAATAAGATGTAGGAACTACAAATAGTGTTTTATTATAGTTTAATATAATAATGGTTTTATCTTCCACTAGCTGCTATGCTCTAAGGTATTAGCTTTGATCCATGAAAATGAAGAAAAACAATGGGGGAAGAAGAAGAGGCAACCATACTGTCTGGTATGAATTTGGTCCCCAAAGGGGCATATTCTTGAATTATTATGATTATTCTGTATGTCACTCTTGTCATTCTTGATTTTGTAATAGTTGGGTTTTTTACACAGGCTAAAATTATTCCATTAATCCATAAGGGAGCTGTCAGGATGGGGACATAAAATTTCTTCATACAGTTTAGGATTATTAATTTCCTATATGAGAATGAGGAAAGTGAAGAGCTTCCTTCAGAATTCACTGTGAAGCATTATGTCTGAAGCATCTAAATATTTGCTTACAGGAGCGTCCCCTTGCGCAGATTTTGTGAGGAGTTTATGTTCATGAGACCTCAGGTAGTTTTGTTTTTTATTCCCACTGTAACTGAGCTTTATTAATTATTTATCAACTGATTTGTACCACGGGATATGCTAATGGGATCATATTACTTGGCACATGTAGATATTCATCAGAAGTAAATTCTATTTTTCTCTGCTAGATGTATAGGATATAAGTATGTAGTTCACCTTCTCGAAGTAGTTACAGGATGAAGCAAAACTTTTTTTCCTTGCAGATGTAGAAGGGTATAGGTGAAACATGAAGTCTTCTGAAAAACTTTTTTCTGTCTTCTATGTGTAGTTTTACTGTTACTTGCATATCACTTTAAAATACAACCTTTTTTTCAGAAACATGAGACTATTTTACTAGTACTTTGAAATCTTTACATTTTAATAAGCTTTAGAACTGTGTTCCTTTCTAAGAGAAAGCAGGCCTTACTTTTGGGTTTTGTTGACAATAGTCATATTTGAGAAACAAGATTGTTGTATAGGCATCTTCTGTCACTTCTGAAATGTGTCAGGTAGCTCAGGAGAGAGTGTATGACTGATCAGAGCTTCAGTTCATCCCTTCTAGATGGTTCTACCTAGTCTTTGCTTTGCCAGCTACTGTTGGTCTACCTTGGTACTTCCCAAATTTAGGAGACAGGCACAAATGTGTGAAGTGTTATCCTAATGGAAAAGTCAGAGAAACATTATTATATATCTCAGAGGACTGGTATACTAGGAAGGTGCTATGTAAAGATGTTAATGAAACAGAGATAACAGAGGTTCTTTAGTGACCAGAAAAGACAAAAAAAAAAAAATCTACTTCCTTCTTCCAGCATCCATGTTTCAGAGGTTCTCTCTATCTGTTTGTATTTCACTTTGTGCAAAAAGTTTATCAGCTATTTTCTGAATGCTTGGTTATTCTGTTTCATGTTTCATGTCATGGTGAGGGTTCTGAATGTAAGCTTAATGGGGAAAAGTAGGTAGTAAGGCTTAAAGGTATTTTGAGATGTCATCTAGTGATTTCTATACAACCATAGACTAGACAATTCAAATTTTTCCATTCTTTCCTCATAACTTACTTGACAAGACTTCATGCTTCTCTTCTCAGCTCTCTCCATTTGGTTCACGTCTTCCTCAAAAAGTATTGCCCAAAGCTGGATGGAGAACTTCGCCCAAGACCTGCATACTGCTTAGTAACACTAGAGTGATTTGTTTTTGCCATTAACATTATTTTCTAAGGAGATAGCTGGGGTTTTTTTTCTAACTCCTTTTAGCTTTAATATTGCTTCCTATAGAGTTGCCTGCTACTTCTGAGTACAGTTATGCTTGCCTGAAATGTGTTATTCTGCTGTTCCATTTCCTGCTTTTCCCAAGTCCCTTGATTTCTACCATTTTATGAGCAGTATAAATGAAAACTTTGAGTTAAGGTGCCCTAATGTCTACTTAAACTACTTCAAAGGTGCAACAATGTTTTGAGTATTGTTTCTTTATCTCACAGCAATATAGGAAGAAATATTGTTGGAGGTAAGACAAAAATTTGTGAAATGTCCACAACTGTTTTTTCCATGAGGAACGGGTCTATTGAAGCCTGATTTCATCTTGTTTTGTGTCCAGCATCTTCTACCGCACCAGAACATCCCAGTTTGCCTACCACGTCCTTGCTTTCTAGATGGGCAAGAGATAGAATATGCTCAACCTTGTTCAAAGCTATGTAGACACTGGCTCATGGCTCGTTACACTTGTGCTTGTGTAATTCATTCTACGAATGGCTAAAGAGCCAAGTTATACCTGTCTTTCCTCCAGCACATGGGTTTGGATCGCATTGTACTATCAAGATCAGATTTTTCTGAAGCTTTCAGTAAAGTTTATATCTTGAAGATCTCTGTTCTTTTGTCAGATTTGACTGAAATTGGTCCATGAGCTCAAAAGCTACTAGAAGGTTACTTGCAGACAGAGGGGTAACATGAGGACATAAACCATTGCTTTCTCAGAAAACAGGTTAAAATTGTTCAAATCCAAAGTTGAATTCTACTGACTTTTTGCTTCTTGCTATGCATTTGAAAAGGTGTCTTCCTTTGTTGTATCAACAAAACCTGTTTCAGTCACCCTTTCCATCAGTATTCTTGCAACTGATTTCTGTCTCATGAATTTTTGTTGTGCTTCTTTCTCCTAATCCCTGTGTTTTCAGCCAAGAACTTTTCAGCCTCTAGATGTTTGCCTCTAAGTAGATGTGGATCTACTGATGAAAATCAGTACACGGTAGGGTGAGGACTTTCCTTTTTGTCCATATCTAGACTGCTATAAAACCTGAGGAGAGCATTATTTTAAGGGTGATTTCTGCAAATCTGATAGTTATGGAATCACAGAATGGTTGGTGTTGGAAGGGACCTCTGAAGATTATCTAGTCCAACCCCCCTGCTACAACAGGATAACCCAGAAGAGATCACACAGGAATACATCCAGTTGGGTTTTGAATGTCTCCAGAGAAGGAGACTCCACAACATCTCTGGGCAGCCTGTTCCAGTGCTCTGTTAACCTCACAGTTTTTTCTTACGTTTGAGTTGAACCTCCTGTGTTCCAGTTTGTGACCATTGCCCCTTGTCCTGCTGCTGAGTGCAATAATTCCTCTCTTCTTGCTTGAGATAGCTTCTCTTGTGTTTGAAAGTGTCAAGCTACTGATTTTCTCAACTTTATTTACACTATGATGTGATGTGAGACTATTGTCATGTTTATAGGATGACTGTCTCCCTCATCTTCCTTGAATTCTTCTGTACTCAAAATCTATGTGCTATGCAATAAGTGAGTTTATTCCAAAGGTGGTTGTTTGGTTTGTTTTTTTCCCTAGGGCTCTTTTTTGATGCTTAAAACCTATCCTAGCTCGGAGAAGGACCTTTTCTGCCCAGATGATCATCCCCCTACTGAGTTTTTAATTCCCCTACCTGTAAAACTAGCAACACAAATTCTGATTTCCTCTTTCCCAGCTGTTCTTGAGAAATTCTGCTTTCTCCTCTCATTAAATTGGTAATTTTTTGATTATGGTATTTCATATCTCTCTCTTTCCTCTCCATCCATGGCATGCCAAGAGATCTGTATTTAAATATCATTTAAAAGTAGTTAATTACCTTAGATGACATAGCATAAATCCAGCTAAGATTATTCCAATTGCATTAACAAAATTGATAATGATTTTCTCTGTTGTCACCTTTCTGAAATATGATACATTACTTAACCTGTGCATAACTATCAGAGTAATTAGAATAACATGTAAGTTATTTTAATAATATGCAGCTTTCAGGTAGGAAGTGTGAATGCTGTAAATTACATTTGCGATCCTTTAACAAGGGACTTGACATATTATGCCTTCCAGAAGTCTTCATCAAAAGTGGTGCTGACATCTCAGGAATCAATGATGGCCTGAGGCTATTTCTGAAGTTTTAACACAGTAACATTGAAGCTTGTGATGTATTTGGCATGATAGAGGAAAGTCCAGGGATGCATCCATTCTGATACAAAATCCTGGCTCTCTTTGAAGCTGCTGTACTAGATAATGGGGAAAAGCTCTGGGATCCAATGACGATTCAGTTAAGCAAGTTAGCGCACAAGATTTGTCTACTTATCTATTACGTTTTCTTCACAAGGAAATTTTGCAGGGAGAGCAATTTGATGCTAGATAAAACATTTTCTGGTGTTCTTTGCAAAGTTACTATGTGGGAAGTTGAGTTAGTGGATGGCTTCATATAGATTCTAGCTCAAAACCCACACTGGGCAGAATCACTAATGATCTGGTTAGACCAGATGGTTAGATGTTAGTTTCTTATAAAAAAATGTATATGAGGTCCACAGAATTAATTTCTAAATGCTAAATCACTACAGGAAGACATTTCCTGTATTAGTAGATCATTGCCAGTGATGTGCAGAAACTGACAGCCTTTCAAGTGATACCACTTCATCGTTATCATCGTCTATCTTTGTTTATTCTTAAAGTCAAAGCCAAAGGATTTGAATGATCAAGAGATAATCTGATGTGACCAGGCAGTGCAAATCTTGTAGCTTACTATAAGCTTTGGAAATAATAGCAAACAATTGATGCAATTCAGTGCCATGAACTATATCAGAATACATAGATATTGCACCTAGTTCTTTTTTCTGATTCAGTGTGCCTGGCTTTCTCCTCTGTAATTGCTGTAAGGTTAGGAAATACCTTCTGCTCTTTGTAAGTATCACTCTGAGTACTGAACTTCATTGTTTTGTCTCTAGTAATCCATCTTTGAGCTCTGTCTTTGCTTCCTAATTATGTTGAGTTGAGTTCACTTTGAATTTTCTGGGAGTAATGGCAAACAGAGTAATAGCTGTATCAGACACACAGATTCCTTTTTCTCTCTAGTGTTTCTTGCTGTTGCTTGCAGTGTACAGATGTAAAGCCATTGGGAGAAGAGTCTACTATGCAGTATTATTTTTATTTAATCTCCTGTGTACTGTTTGATCTAAGTGCCTTAGTTGGTATCAGATAGTATCTGTTATGGTTTATATTGCAATTTCTGAAACCTACAGTTCAAAGTAGTGTTTTCTTAGATTTTTGTCCCCATCATCATATTGTATGGTTTGCTACTGGCTTTTCACCTGAGTCAGTAAGTCTTCTGCATCCTTCCAAACTCCTATGTTGCACACGAAAGTATAATTTTTATGTCAGAGTAAAGTTTTAGTCTGAAAACTATATAGTAAAGGCATAGTTTTCCTAATTATAGAGCAATGTTTTCTATTCAACAATATATTTCTAAAGTGCTTATCATTCACATTTGTATTTTCATATTATTAGTCTGCATTGCAGGACATGATTATTTGGTTCTGAAATAATTTATTATGAGGTGAATATGTTGGAGTTTCGCTTGTGTTCAAGTGAAAAAATAATGCGAGTCTGAAAGGTGTAGATCCTGTTTTATTTCACATCTTTGTTGTCAGTAATTAGATGACAGTTGATTAACAAATCAAAAGCAGTTAGTACTGTTTACAATGAGCAGACCTTTCAGAGTTCCTGAGTTGTTAAAGTCTAAATCTTTGGCAAGTTCAATAGCAAATGGATTCCTAAGTTATTCTGAAGGTGTCTTATATTTTCTAAACCTACTAGAGAGTCTTGAAAATTTTACTCTTAGTCCTTATTGATTGCCTTACTACCAGGCATATATTTTTTTTCTTGAAACTACAGCAGAAATCAATAATCAGTCTAAATAAAGATTCTACAGACACATAGTAATAAAAACTAAAGAGGCTTGTTGTGTTTTTTTTGGTTTGGTTACTATTTATAGTTTGTGTTGTGTGAAGATTATACTTCCTTGTGATTTTGTCACATTGCAAGAGGCTCTGACGTTCATTTTAGCACCTTCTAGATATATTTCACAACTGTTGTAATTTAAATCTTGTCTATGTAGCTCAGTAAGCTATGAATTCCCCATGTAGCCATTTTTGGTTTACATTTTAGAAGCTTGAGCCTGTAAGATCAGTGACACGGACAGTGGGATTGAGTGCACCCTCAGCAAGTTTGTGAATGACATCAAGCTGAGTGGTGCAGCTGACACACTGGAAGGAAGGGATGACATCCAGAGGGACCTGGACAAGCTGGAGAGGTGGGCCCATGTCGACCTCATGAAGTTCAACAAGGTCAAGTGCAAGGTCCTGCCCCCCTGGGTAGGGGCAATCCCAAGCACAGATACAGGCTGGGCAGAGAATGGCTCAAGAGCAGTCCTGAGGAGAAGGACTTGGGGGTGTCAGTTGATTAAAAACTCAACATGCACCAGCAATGTGCGCTTGCAGACCAGAACACCAACAGCATCCTGGGCTGCATCAAAAGAATTGTGGCCAGCAGGGCAAGAGAGGTGATTCTGCCCCTCTACTTGCTCTTGTGAGACCCCACCTGGAGTACTGTGTCCAGTTCTGGGGCCCCCAATATAAGAAGGACATCAAGCTGTTGGAGATGGTCCAGAGGAGGGCCATAAAGATGGTTACCTGCTGTGGGAACAGGCTGAGAGAGTTGGGCTATTCAGCATGGAGAAGAGAAGGCTGTGGGCAGACCTTGTTGTAACCTTCCAGTTCCTGAAGAGGTTCTACAGGAAAGCTGGGGAGGGACTTTTTACAAGGGCAAGTAGCAATAGAATGAGGGGGAATGGTTTTAAGCTGGAAGAAGTTAGATTTAGACTAGATATTAGGAAGGAATTCTTTACTGTGAGGGCAGTGAGACACTGGCACAGGTTGCCCAGGGAAGTTGTGGTGCCCCCTCCCTGGAAGTGTTCAAAGCCAGGTTGGACAGGGCTTTGGGCAACCTGGTCTGGTGGGAGGTGTCCCTGCCCATGGCAGGGGAGTTGGACTGGATGATCTTTAAGGTCTCTTCCAACCCAAACCATTCTATGATTCTATGAAGTGTGTTGTAACGTAACACAAACCACATACTTAAAGGACATTGTTGCCAGTAACTGAGGAGATTTGTGAGGTAATCTAAATTTGTGTCAATAACATATTAGTTATAGGGAACTTCTGATTTTCATAATTTCAATTTATTTTTTTGTTTTCCTGGGGACTGCATATAACCATTAAGAATTCTCCAGTGTCTAATGGATGCCTAAGTATGGTGGTTTGAGGAAAATGTCATAATTACGACAGTCAACCTGGTAGGTTTGCATAGAACCTGACAGTTTTATTCTTTGAGATCCAGCCTTCTGGTGACAATGATTCATAGGGGATAGAATTGCACACCAGCCACTTCAAACTGTGGCTGTCCCGTGGCAAGCTCTGAGTGGGGTTCAGCTGGACCATACCTTTCTCTCATCTAAAATGGGACCCTGTAGTACCCCATGTTCAGCTTCTACTCCAGAATGGTATGGGCCTCTCTAGGTCCTGCCATCACCATGTGGCTATCTCACACTTCCTAGTATATCTAAAATCACCTACATTTAGGATTTTGTCCTGGATGCTTTTCTAATGTTAGGGAGGAAACATCTGTTTAGAACCAAACCATCTGCAAGCAATCAGATGTTGCATCAGTGATTATCAGTCTCTTCTGTCAGTTTTTAGCTGTTGCAGTGCACTATTCTAATTTGCTCACGATTTCAATGTCATCTTAAAACCTGACAGATATTGAGCAACCGTGGCTATAACTTGTTTCACAGTTTTCAACATCTATCTCTTCATACTCATATCTGGCTTGGATGCTTTATGTAGATCTGTTAGCTTGCATTGTTTTTTTTAATAGGTTGTATGCATATAAAATAATGCAGATAAAATCTGATCTAGAGACAGACAAAACTTTCTACTTAAACTGAGGAAGAGTAAAACAAAGTTACATCCACTTCTAGATCAGAATTTATTCCTAGTGGAGAACTTACATTTAAAGACACAGACTTTATTATTCCCCCAGTAGTTTTATTTCAAAGATATAGCTGTCTAGACCTACTGCTACTGTATTGGAAATGGCTATAATAGCTCAAAAGTATTTAAGGAGAGGTTTCGAAAAGCAGACTGGGATTTGTGGATTTCTTTAGACTATATGTTGTCTCTACAGAACAGACTTGCATGAAAACATGAGTTCTTGGGTCTCGGTTTCCTTGACACAACTCCACTCACACAGGTTTCCTCCTAACTTATGCCAGCATAAGTGGTAAACTTTTTACCAGTAAATAAATTAGGGCCAGCACACAGGTTTAGTGACGCTACATCCACACTGTCCAATTCTTAGCTCTCCCCCTGATACAAATCTAGCTCATGCCAACTGGTGCTATTCCAGAGGCTGCAGGACCTAAATGCAATGAAAATTCCTCACCTCCCTTTAAGGGTAGTATGAACAAATATTTAAGTATTATTCATCTCATTGCATAGCTGTCTCTTATTTCTCTTTGCTAATAGAAAAATCATGTTTTGTAACTATTCCTTCTAAAGGTGGTGCCAGAAGTGTGCTTAATAGACTTTGAGGTTAGTTGTTGTTGTTATTAATATTAATATTAACATTAGTAGTAGTAGTAGTAGTAGTAGTAGTATAATTTTTAATTCTGTGTAAGGACAAGGACACTAAACTAGGCTGGAATTAAATAGATTAAGTTTCTTCAGCTTGGGAAGAGACAGGTGGAGAGACAGAATTCAAGTACAGAAAATTATGAGCAGTGTAATTGTTTGGATAGAAAAGCTGAATAGACAAGTAGTCAGAAAGTTACTTGTTAAATGGAATTATCAGACAATTTTATAATAGGAAAAGAAAATACTTTTTTTACAGATTAAATCAGTTATCAAAATTCACAATTCATTTCCATAGTATTTATGGATTCAAACAAATACATAGTTATCTCCTGATGACTATTAAATGTGATAGCATAGTCTCAGATTCATTAAATCCCCAACCCAGTAATTGCTGGAAGTTGTGAAGAAAGTATCGTTCTCTTTTTCTGTTGTCCTTGCCTAATCTTCTGCTACTTAGGATTGTTAGAGTGGACGAAAGGAGCTAGAAAAGGTACTGTCTACTACAGGTTTTATTACAGATAATAATATACTTCTGAGTGACCAATTCAGCAGAGCATGCAATATGTAACTAGCGTAACTTGTGATCTCTGAATCATTTCAGGCATTTGTAGGAAATCTGCTGTATTTTGATTTTGGTGCCAGCAACAGCCTAATTACATCTGTCTTCACTGTCTAGATGCTTTAAACACACAGTCTCCCAATTCCTTTTCTTTCTTCTCAAATAAAGCTTTATGATAACATGTAAAAAGTCAAAAGTAATGTAATGCAAAATGGCAATTAGCCATTCATCCACTGACCATTTAGGTTTGCTGAAATTGTTGAATTTCCTCATGATGTTCAGTCAGTCACCTGTAGCCCAATGCTTGGATTTGAAGTGCTGCACAGAAGCATCCATATTACCACTCTCGAGAAGCAGCAAACCCACTTGTTTTGGTTTTTACAATCCTGAGACCCTTCCTCTACTTTTTTGTGGAACTCTAGGAATGGATGAAATGCTCTTTGTTTTCCTTACTTTAGTGTTTAGACAAGATATCTCTCTCTTATTTTTTTTAATTCATTCTCCCAGCCTTGTACTAACTTTGGGCTGTTTGAAGACACTTGTTTTTCATCATTCATAGACGAGAAATATGGGTCACAATCTGACTCTGCATTCTTAGTACTTTATTACTATTGATGCCATTTACTACTAGCAGTTTGTATAAATGACAGTAGGTGACAGTGGTTACATGTTTAAATACTTATATCATACTGATGGCATAAAACAGCAGAGGCTGAAATAAGAGTTCCACAACAGAAGAGTTTTATTGCAGAACAGTTTTGCAATGCAGGAGTCTCATATAAGCTTCCATGTTCCTTTTCCAATAAGATATCTAACAACAAAGTGTTTCTCAATAAAACTTATGAACAGAATCTTCATGCTAATTCTCTCCTCCGGGCTCAGATGCATTATTACATCATCACAGCTTGTCAAGCTACAATGTCAATTGAATTGCCATAGATGACCATAAGTATGCTATTAGCCCATGGCAAATCAAGGTAATATGACTGAACTTAATCCTTGATGAAATACTTTGTCTTGTCACTCTGTGCACACAGCTGTTGTGGCTCATGTGAAATATGACTTGACCGTGTATTTAACTCATCCTCATAAAATGTTTTTCATGACAAATAGTTTGCTCTAAAAGAGTAATTAGCTTGAGGTAGGAGTTCATATGTTAGCATTGCTTCAAAGGTCTACCCTCACATGGTGAGAGCTGGCCCTGCATTCCTTCTCCCTTGCAGGGCAATAAGTCTTTCCAAAGTCTAAGTATGTTTCTGTTCAGCTTTACCAACATTTTTTTCCTTTTTGGGTTTCTTTCAAAATCTTTGTATTCTATCTTGTGCCCAAGATAGTTTTGGGTTTTTTTTCCCTCTCTCTCTCCCAAGAAAATATTGTGAATCCAAGATTGGACAGCAGGTTACTGCTACTAAAATAAAAATCCCATTAAGAAAAAGGCATTTTCATGCAGTATGAAAATCAATAGGACTTTAAGCTGGATCAATGGGCTGAGGCCAATTATATGAAGTTCAACAAGGCCAAATGCCGGGTCCTGCACTTCAGTCACAATAACCCCATGCAATGGTACAGGCTTGGGAAGGAGTGGCTGGAAAGCTGTTTGGCAGAAAAGGACCGGGGCATATTAGTTGACAGCTGACTGAACATGAGCCAGCAGTGTGCTCAGGTGGCCAAGAAGGCCAACGGCATCCTGGCCTGCATCGGGAATAGTGTGGCCAGCAGGAGTAAGGAGGTGATTGTCCCCCTGTACTTGGCACTGATGAGGTTGCACCTTGAGTGCTGTGTTCAGTTTTGGTCCTCTCACTACAAGAAGGACATTGAGGCGCTGTCCAGAGATCTTGAAGGTCTTTTCCAACCTTAATGATTTTATGATTCTAGATCTGATAAGTACAGTGAATTTGCTGTTGTTCTTAATATGATTATTCTATTTCAGCTTGCTGTGTTTTTTCAGTTCAACCATCCCACAGACAGCAATGTATTAATGGTATTTCTTCATATGTTGTTAGTCTTGCTTTATAATATGCTAATTATTTTTTTTACAGAAAGCAGTATTCTTTGGATTGCACTTTGTTATTTTTGAATTGGCAGGTTGGCTATTACTAGACAGTAACCATAAATGCCACCATATTTTGCAGAAATAAGTGAGTTACCTCTCTTCCAAAGAATAATCTGATAAGCTTACTGAATATAAGTTTGTTTGAGAAGATTGCTACTGAAAAACTTAGCTTCTTTAAATTCAAATTGGAAATTTTAGAATATGTTCAATACAAAATATTTGGCCCACACATATTTCTAGAATTTTCTCACAATGGGGTCACTAATTCCAACAAGCAGGGTGTCTATGTGTCTCTCCTTTTTTAATTTTTTTTAAGTACCCTTAGAAGTATGGAAGAGGTCACTGAAAATATAATTAAAAGTATTTGTGAAATTAGAACACAAATAGAAGTCTGGGATCACAGCTGGTTTGGATACTTCCTCAGATCTGAAGAACATCAAGGTAAAGGTGCCCTATTTTAGACAGGATTTGTTGTATACAGGTTATTTCCTGCAATGGGATTTCACAAGACATCCAGAAGCAGAGTCAGGCCCAGCGTAGGTGAGTTTTTAATGCCACCCTTCCCTTTTTATAGCTCTGTCTCGGAAGAACAAAGTACTGTGGGTTCCATTTAATCACTTTTGAAATAATTGTCCAATTACACAATAATACATTGCCAATCTTTCATAAGTTTCGCATGTTTCAAAATAGACAAAGGAGTGGTGTTGAAGACGTACAATTGAGGGCACTGGTGAAGCAGAGAGAAAATGGGAGATACTTGTAATCATCAGTAACAACTGCAGTATTAAAAGTTCTTTTCTTCAGGTACAGGTTGCATCACCTGAAACAGTGTTAGGTCTAAATGTCTCTCCTAATTTGTGGCATATTAGAGAAAAAGATTTGCCTTGAAGTCTAAGCCTTGATGAGATAAAATATATTAATCACAACTTTCTGTTCTGTATTTTCAGAAAAATGGCATATCAAATGGAACTCTCTACAAAAAAAGATTTATTGAGCACTTTGAAAAGGCACCATTGTATGTTACTCTTCTTACTTTCCTGGCTTTTGGAGTGGGAACAGTATTTGGCTATCTGCGAGATTTTATGAGAGCGTGGGGCCTAGAAAAACGTAACATTGCTGAAGAAAGAGAAGAACAAAAAGTATGTATGAAAAAGACATTTTATGTATCTAAGCTGAGTTTTCCCCTGCTTGCAAGTTATATACAATAACCTACCGAAGTAACAAGGAAGAAAACTTTCATCTTAGAGAAGTATATTGCATAGGGATGAGAGGAATGACATGTACTGCAGTACAGTTAAACACATGTGTATGAATATATACCTATTTATATGTAAAATCATAATTTTCACCCAGGGAGATGTTCACCTTGTTCTAAGAGTGTTAGAATACTCCGAGCAAAATAGAATTTCAGTGTATTAGGTCAATCTACAGAAAAAGAAAACTCAGAAATGCCTTACTGTTAAATACATCATCTCTTCAAATTTCTTAAACCACTGTTTTTCTTTGTCCTGTCTGGCTGTCTTACTTTGTCCTATGTAGCAGTAGGCAGTGCTAATATCTTTGTAATTCCTGACTTATGTTTGCTGAACTGCTGTTCACAGAGCACTCAGGAACAAAGTACAAAGTGAATGTAGCCTGAATTTTTGCAAGTCCTGACTCAGAAATATTCTTCATCCTGCCTGGTTCTAGGTGAAACTTGCAAGCTCAATTGCCTTTTAACTTTGTTTAGCTTTTTGTTGTTGTTATTGCTCCTCCTTCTCTGTGCAGTTTGAGCCATCATTTACAATAACACTTGGCATAATGGAGCAACAATGTGTATAGTGTTACTGTTCCTCTTACAAACAAAATTCCCAAAATTGTTTCCTGTTCCAGCTTTTCGAAGATGCATGCACTACTTAGTGAAATACTATGGTGCAGTCTTTTTATCAGCACTGTCATGGAATATTCTTTTCAGTTCATTTCATGATTTGGCCTATTGAGCTATTTTGATTCTAGACATGCCTCCTAAATATTTTTGCCAGCCACCATGGATTATGTGTTCATTTAATTCTTCAGTCTGTCACATATGTAACTACATGCCACGTTATTTTATCAGTTTCTTGTATCCAGTGTATAATATGGCTGTTCTGCTGTTTCATATAAAGCTGTGTTTAGATTCCATAGCTTTCTTTTAATTTAATTTCCAAGTAAAACCCATAGATAAAAATTAATTGTCAACCATACTAGTTGTCTTACCTGGCTGTTTGCATATCCAGTCAACGCCAGTAAGGCCCAGCTCCGTTATATTGGACTAGTTTTAATCTAATTTATCCAACATTTCACGAAACAGAATGAGTTGTTTAGCCTAGTTTTGCAATCTGCATCACACATAGCAAAATCCTCAATTTTAAGAACTTGGTTTCTCCAAGTGAAAGAATCATTACTTCTTTCATTTCCAACTTTTCAAATACTGGACTGGAGAATTAGGCTGATTTGTTGACCATTTAAAAAAAAAAGCCACACACATACACAAAAACCCCACACAAAAAAACCCCACCTCCCTAAAAAAGCCAACACTGTATTTCAAGGGAATTAAAGTAAGGTATTTGTTGATTGGAGTTGTTTGTAACATAGGAATGTCTAGCTGTTATAGTTCTCTGTTGACTAATGTATCAGTTTTTTCTTTTTAATGGAAATTACTTGGATATGGAAGCAGACATCTTTCTAGCAACATAACCCTGTGCATGTTTTCAAACCAGGATTTTGTGCCACTTTATCAAGATTTTGAGAACTTTTACACAAGAAACCTCTATATGAGAATACGGGATAACTGGAATCGTCCGATTTGCAGTGTCCCAGGACCACAGTTTGACCTCATGGAGCGTGTTACAGATGATTACAACTGGACATTTAGGTGAGTCAGCTTACACTGCAGCTGTCAGCTTCAGAAGAATATTCCTGATACATCTGCAAAGCACAGAACATTGCATTTATTCCCTCATACCTAGATCCTTGACTAATGTACAGCAGTGTATTTTTTTCTGAAATCCATACTGTGCTGACAATCTGTTCCCTTTCTTCTGAATATTGTTTGGAAAGGCAGTGTTGAGGGACTGAACTCTATCACAAATGGGTTTTATTTGGTGGTGACAGCACAAGTATTCAATTAATTCATTTATTAATTCCATTCTGAATTAAATAGATATGGAAATTCACAACATAGACAATCTGTCGGTTGGCCATATTTCGGCTTATTAAGAATGTATTGTAGTGTTTCCCACAAGATTTTCCTCATGTTTAATTTCTGTGTGTGTCTTCTACACTGACTTTGTGGAAGCTGTTGAAAATTTGCTTGAAAAAATAATGTCTGTAAGTTGTTCCTTAAATAAAGTCCTAGGCTGTTTATTAAAGTCCTAGGTTTGTTTATTTAAATCCATAAAAGCACCCTTTCACCTAATACCAATATATTGCCATCTACAGCTTGGAATCTGGAAAACATTCTGAGCAAGAAGCAGTATTTAGTCAGGAAAAGAGAGAGTCTGGAAAAACCTTTGAGACATTAAAGTATGAGGATTGTAAGTTCCCAAATAGGAATTTTATAGTGGAACAAAATTGGGTGTGAAAATCTGGGGGGATTTTTCTTTTCTTTTTGTTTGGTGTGGAGGGAAAGTTGCACTATTCTTTAAAATTTGCTTTAATTATAGGTTTACAGGAAGGACTATCAAGAATGTAATCAATATGGGTTCCTATAACTACCTCGGCTTTGCAGAAACAGATGTTAATGCTTTGAAAACTGTGGCTGTAGAGTTACAAAAATATGGGACAGGAATCTGCAGTACCAGACAGGAAATGGGTGAGTAAACAGCTAGATGGCCACCAGTTTTTGTAACTATATGCTTTTTTTTTCTTTACAGATATCTTAAAGGTATTTGATACTTATATAATTTTAGTCACATCAACAATTACTTGCTTCATTATTAGGAATCATGGTGTATTTTACTCATTATCACATAAGGATTTCTTTTTAAAAGGAAAAATGTTATTGATTTTTGGAAAAGCAAAACAAATGTGTCATATACTGTCCTGGGACACTTAATAATGGAATTAAAAGGCTTATTTTTTAAAAGACAGTAAAATAAACATTGAGACATCAAGAATTGTTGTACAACAAATTTAATTGCGTCAAAATTTTTTATCAGTTACCACATAGTATGTTCTGATTAGTAAAATGAGCTTTAATTTGGGTTTTTCTAATCCCGTGTTCTAAGAGTATATAGTAATGTTTTGTGAGACATTCATGGGCACAACACAGAAAATTCTAGTGTGCCTCTAAGGAATAAATTCAGGAAGGCTTCATCTCACTTTTTTGTTTTGTATGTCCTTAATGATTTGTCTCCTTTTTTGCTTTGTCAGCTGTGTGTAGTCCTATCTTCAGTTGTATATTTTTACACAAAACCTTGCATTCCTAATGGCACAATCAGCCTGCATTTCAGATAAAACAATTTTGAGCTATAAAAATGCAAGGGGATCTTTCTCTTCAGGCTTTATCTTTCTTGGGAGCTATCAGGAGAAAAAAAAAAGTTTTCTCAGTATGAATAAGTCTTTTACAGACTTTTTTTTTTTCCCTGATGTGGCAACCTGAAAAAAAATTTTCATTTTGTATCTCAAAGCAAACCTTTTCCTGTAGAAATCTTATGAAAAAATACTGTATTTCTTTTGTCTTTTTTTCATTCATAGTTTCATATCCAGACAAAAAAGAATAAATAATTCAAACCTTGTAATCTGCTTCTTATCTTGTCATCAGAGTTTGATTTGACAATAATAAATATGTCAGTGACACCACTCAGAGAGGGTTTACAGACCTTTTGTAGGTGACCTATCTGGTGACTGCAGTATATTTTTGAACCTGAATTGCATGCTTGAAACTGGTCACCATTGACAGTCATCTAAAGTATTGAAGGAACATTTCTCTGTGTCTTTTTCTCTTGGATTCTATTTTGTCTGATAACATTTCAAGTTGTTTTCAGTACATCAAAGAATATACCTGATATTCCTCATTCTTTATCTTTTGTAGATTTTTTTTATATGGAAGATTTGCATAACTTTGACTTATTCTCAGAAAAAAAAACAACTTATGAAAAGATTCTGTCTTCAAATATTAAAAATCTAATTACTTAACTTCATCTAGTCTGTTTAGAGATCCAATCTATACAGATTTCTGAGACTTTCTCTTCACCCGAACTCCTGTGCAGTACTCAAAGTTTTCTTGACAGATACAGCAAAGTTTTATATTCATTCTAATTGCTTTTACAGCAAATAGTCCCATAAACTTCATTCAGACTACTCATAATGCAAGAATGGGCTATAAGTAAAGAACATTGTAGAAGTCTTGTCAGTATATATCTTTTAGAGAGTGAATTTCAGAAAGCAGCTTGGACATCAAGACTCATTAAAGCAGGAAAGCAGGTTGTTAAGACTGGGCTTAGGTGGTGTAGATGAGCAGTCATAGCATTTTGTTCTACACAGCTAACAGAGAGCCTGTGCTGCTTGTGTAGTCAGTGGAGAGACAGGTTGCTCCACAGAGCAATTCTGAGCAATGGTTACTTCATTGGCCCTGGCTCTGTTGGAGCCTGTCTACCGCTGAGGACTGTATAAGCAACCTAAGGAAAATAGCTTCTTATTAGCATTGTGGACAGTCTCTCCTTTTTCTTTTATCCTCTTGTGCTGTTTCAGCGCTATTCTGGTTCACAGTTGTGCAGATTTGAAAAATTCTGTCCAAGTTAAATATAGGTACACATATACTTTCAAAAGTGAGATAGGGAAATGTCTGTATGAAAGGTCTTCCTTTTTAATTAAAATGTGCCTTCTTCATCTTTGAACAATAGAACAGAATGATTTTGTTCCTCGGCAGATAATATTTCAAAACCTCTGTTGTAATTGTGTGGCTAAGCTAAAATGGTTTGAAGTAAAAATGCAGTGGGCTGTAGTAGCCAAGGCTATAAATTGCCTGTGGGGTCCTAATCCAAGAGAGCACTTGAACGTATTTATCATTTTCAATCTAACTGACTTTGAAAGTACTGTTCTGCTTATATGCATTTAAGCATCTGGCATGTTAGAGGATTTACCAAAATCTTTCTCAAAGCTGCGATTGGTCTCTCTTTTTGAGAAGGATCGTTCCACTACTTTGAGATTTCTGAGAAAGAGGGAAAAAAAGAAGAAAAAAAATAATTTATGTGAGTGATGTTTGAAAGAATACCTGGTGGTAAAACTGCCCTTTATGGTCTTCTGCTCTCCTCCTCTTATAACTGTGCAGACCATGGAGTGGGTATAAAATGCTGTCATATCAGAATGTTGTTGCAGGTAGCTTGCTCTCAGAATAAGTTAATATAGACACAAAACACAAAATTGTGTTTTATTAAGGAAACTTAGTAAAGCTAAACCTTGCTAAATGTAAAAACTGTTATTCTGCATTCCCATAAAAGTAACTTAAGACTGTGTGCAAACATAGTTCAGAAATTAACTTCAGCGAGAACTGTAAAGCCCTGCTCATGCTTTCTCTAAAATAATAATGCACACACCACTTAAACAGGCACAAAGCATAGGAAACTGATAAAAACAGTGGCTGGTCTTCCTAGATCTGTCTTCCATAAAGAGATTTAAGGCTCTTCATTCCATTATTAATTCCATGCTCCTTTAATAATAATAATAACAATAATAATAACAATAATAATAACAATAATAATAACAATAATAATAATATATCATCATCATCACTTTCTTAGCATAACAGTGTCATTTAAGACACATTCCTGAGGGTTCTGTGGGACTTTCAATCTTGAAGAAAAATGTTTTCCTTTTTTTAAGACCAAACTAACTATCATCTCTGAGGAGAAAGATTTTGGGGTCATAAGTGGTAGTTCTGTGAAAGTATTAGCTTATTGTTTGGTGATCAGAAAGCAAATAAAATACTAGAAATCACTAGGAAGTGAACAGAAAGCCAACTGTAGAACCTCAGTATGCTACTGCATAAAGCTGTGGTTTGCTGTCATCTGTGCAGTACTGGTTAAAAGCATTTAGCAGAACTAGAAAGTGTCAGAGGGGCAATGAGAATCATCAAAGGCCTCAAACAGCTTCTAGGTGAAGAGCTGTCCTCAGCTATCAGAAATGCCTGTTATCTGGCTTGAAAAGAGCCTAAAGGGGGGAATTATAGAAATCTTCAAAATTATGTGTTGTGTGGAAGAGTGGTCAGGGTTGGCTGTTCGTTGTCTCTTCCACTACAAGATCTGCAGGGCATTGTATGCAGTTGCTAGAAGGTTTCCATTCTAATACGGGAGGCAGCTCTTCACACTGGAAGCTGGCAGACCTGAGGATCTCATTGTGGAAAAGGCTGCAGATGCTAAAACTTTACAGTCCCTTGCATTATAGGGCATACTGGCCACATACAGAGGAGAGATCCTTCATAGTTACTAGAAATACTAAAACTGTTATCTGATTCAGGATGTCGTTATGCTGAAATTAGAAGCTGAGATACTACTTAGATATGTTTGTCCTGCTTTCATTCTTCCCCAGATATCAACACAAGACCACTGTCAGATGAAGAATTATGGACAAAAGACACCCATTGTGTGGCACAGTGCATCTGTTACTAGTTGTTTAGCAATATTTTATGTAATTAGTTGTTTAGTATTAATTTATATTGTTACTTATATACCTATGGCCATTGCTGTACAACCACTAATACTGGACCAGTGGACTATCAAATCATCATACAAATCTGGCTTGAAGCAGGAAAATGCGCAAACTTGTATTTTTATACATTTGGGCATTATTTATGATAGAGGTAGCATATAAGCAACTGATGAAGCAGTAACCTGACTGTTGCCAGTGTTTCTGAAGACACTAGAAAGAATTGCACATATGCTTGGGGCATGTCTTCTAAGAGCAGTAGCTTGGGTGAATGTGTGAAAGTGGTTGTTTTCAGACAGGAGGCAGAAGGCAAAAACCACTGTTATCATGGTCTGCGTAGAGGGAAAGACTTTTCAGTTCTGTGTGGTATGTGTGGTAGAAGTAGTCCCTGAAGGATCTTGGCAGAAAAAAATTAAGCAGAAGTAAGATCCTTCAGAAAATTTCTAAGCAGCTTGAGATGTAGAATGAGGACCCTCTTGGTCAGCAGGAGAGTCTGGAAGGAACAATAGGACCATTCACCTAGAATGGTAAGAGCATTCTCAGCACATCTGAGCATGGCAAAGTTACACTTACCGAAGCCAAAGGCAAAGATGTGCTATTAACTGTGTGAGGTGTCAAGGAAAGATACAAGAGACATCTGCACCTACCATATCCGACAAAACTGACAATGAGTGTAATTTAAGTTAAAACAGCTTTTGTTAGCAGCAGTCTCTCCTGCAGATGCAGAAAAAGTAATTTTTTAAATTTCTTTGGCTAATTCATTAGGAGACAAGAAACCTATCAGGATATGAAAAAGCAGGAAGTTTTGTTTTCCAGGAATAAACATGAGACAGTAATTCTCAAACGTTGAAGGACTTAACTAACTGAAAACCAGCTATTCAAGTAACTGAATTATTTGCAATGTTAGGCTATTTCGTGTAAACTACCCCCAAAAAATCTCTATACTATGTATTATTTATGTTTTATTTATTTTAATCATCCTCTCAAAAGTGTTACTTTTTAGCATAATAAAAATGCTAAAAAGTAGGAGTCTAAATTCATTTGGAGTAGCATGTATTCCCTCTATATAGTGAAAGGAATGACAACTTGAATGTGAAGTCCTTGTTTCCCATGCAAATCAATGTATTTTAATAGCTAGAGTGGGAGTTGGCTCCTGTTGAAGGCAGGCACACAAGCCTTTTGTCTGAGCCCATCCTGTCATTCTTACATTTATAGTAAATATTTTCTAAGCAATTTAATTTAAAATTATTAAGGTAGAAATATGCAAATGTTTATTTAACACTGTTTCCTGCTATCTGATTGCAGATTATAATAAAATCGGTAATATTACACATTTTTCAGAATACTGCCCAGAACAATCCTAGGCTTAGCACCAGGGTGGTGATGGGGCTGTCACATGAGCAGCTAGTAGATCCAATGCTGTATTTGGCTAACTCAACATTATTCCTTATGGAGATGACATACTGAGTAACAGGAACAAATGTATCATTAGTGCTGCTTAAGCAGCTGAGCAGGATTCCTGCCTTTTGAAATCCTTCTCCTGTGATTATGCCCTGGACCAAAAGACAAGACGGAGCCTGCACAGAACACTCGCAAGATGATTCACTCTGGAGAGCATGGTTAGGAGATTACCTTTTAATACCCAGCTTGCACTCAGTTATAGGGCTTTCTGTTTGAGGAATTTTTTATATTTGATTGTCATCTGATTTCTATAAAGCAGATGTGAAAACCTGCACCAACTTTTAAACTGCAAAAGTAGCTCCATCCCCAAACTTCCTTCTGCTAGGTTTTAAGGTCTAATGTAATTTTCTAGCAGCATTTCAAGAAGGTAAAAATAGTTATTTGAGTGTTCTTTCTTTTATAGCACTTCAAAGCTTTAATTAGGGCCAGGGCTCATTTTAAACGTGGATAAAGAACTAAATTTCTCATGATTTACAGTTTCCAAGTAGGAGCTTAAGGAGAAAGATAGCCACATAAATGAGAATCAGTGTGTGTATATATATATTTCATAATCTTTGCTACTTTCTGATAAAGCATGGTATAAACAGTTCCTGAGAGGAATTTTTCTTCATTGTCATCTCCTACTAACTTCATTTCCCTTTTTGTGTCTACCCTGTCATAAATAATTGATCCAACTTAAAATCAAATGGTCAAGTTTGTTCCTGGTATTTCACCATTGCAAAAGTATGCTTTGCAAAGCATGATTAAGCTCTGGACAGTCCATCTTCTGGCTGGTGGAACTGAAGGCATCAGGAGTAACTAAGGGTTCTGTGACCTGTATAAATCCTAAAATGTCTCCAATATATAACGTTATCTATGTGCATTTAGACACTTAATATATTTCCATCCATACTTTAGCATGAAGAGGCTGGACTTACACTGTAACTTTTAGCCTTGAATTTTTATAAAGGAAAAACAGCAGTCAAAACTGGAAGACCTAATTAAACTGGAATTTTTGTTAAAATGAATCTGCTCTTTTCTGGGAATCAGTAAATTACACAGGTACATTATTATATCTATGATATCTGCAACATATTTGTGGTATGAAAGCCCTGTCAGGTGGTAGCAGCATTAAGAAAGCTTGAGCATTTCCTTTCTTTCAAATGCTTTCTCAAAATGCACTTCTTTTGGGGCTCTTTTATGCATATGCAGTGTTAAATGAGGCAACTACACAACATTACTGTGTGTTTCTCCCTCTCTCTTGCCCAAATGTATCATTCTGCAAGTTTAGGCTTCGCTCCTGTAGTGAACTCTGTAGGACAGTGACACCATCTGCATCAACCACTGTTGTAGAATGGTGTAAATAAATAATACACTTTCTTAGTCTTCTGTTTCTTCATCTTTTTAGTAATATTCATTCATCCTTTCTTTTGTAGAAGTGTGTATGTGTTTTATGTATATTATTTTACCAGGGTGAGTCTGTGACCTTAAGTTTCAAATGTGGCAGGGAAGTTTAGGTGTTTTGTCTGTTCCTCACCCTTCTAAGGATACCTCTGACAAACCATCATTTTCATAGGGTAATGGTTCTTATTCGCCTTAGTGAGTGACATCAGTAATCCATACAATTCCCTGTTGCTATTCATATATGTAAGTGGCTTTTATGGGAATCTATTATTTTTCTTTCAAGGGGTTGTTGCTTGTATCAGTTTACCAATCCAGCTTTTGTATTTTCCCATCCTCTTTGGGTCTTAGAAGCCCAAACAAAAGATTCTATTAAAGCATACTGTTGCCAGTGTTGGCAGTTTAACCAGTACGTGTCATTAAGCACATAAGAACCTAGAAGACTGTCTTGGGCAGACTAACCAGTGGCATAAACCACCTTGTCCAAGCTGAAAGTGTCAAAGCTAAACAATGAACTGTTAGGATCATGGGAAGTGCATTTTCAAGCTTTGTCTGTCTAATAGACTGACAATGACTTTCAACCCAAGAGCATGGGTAAGCCTCTGAAAGCCTGCCAAAGGCAAGGGCACTTCATGTTCCCTGTCCACAGAATGCAGTGGCAAGTTATTGGACGGAACTGGGTCATCAGATTTTGAAAAGGAGGGGATTTTCTTTGAAAAGTGTGGGAATCTGTGGAGGTGGCAAGCATTGTGAAAGTCCACTTTTGATAAGATCATCGATTTTACTTTCCAAAACACCTATATAATCTTAAAATAGTAAAACCTCTGTACCCAACTGTTTAGCAAGGAAGAATAACTTTCAAAAGAAAGTATTCCATTTTGTCTCTTAAAGATGCAGGTAGCTTCCTCTTTTCCTTTTTGTCTTAAACCTTTCCCAATAAGATAGCATACATTATTTAGTTGTATCCTCATTTCTCGGGTCAGTCCAAGCTGTAGTCAGCATAAAAATCAGAGCAGGTAGAGTATTGGGAAAAATTCTAACATCTATGTAAAGGACAAGTATAGAAAGTATCTATGTATATAGTGTATTAGTAAAAATATATTTAGTATATCACTTTTCATCCTCCAGATTGTGATGCTGTTCTGAATCCAGCACAATGTAAGGCATTTTAAGGGCCATTTTAACCTGACTTGACACTGCTAAGGTTGTATTTAAGGAAGAAGAGTGTAATTACTGCCTTCCTTATGTAGTTGAGTTGTAGCAGCTTGTGCCTGTGTAAGTTCCTTTGGATCAAATTTGCATCTGTCTGGTAGTGCTGTTTATGCTTTTTGTGGAGGTTGCTCTGACCAGCTGGAAATGTTAGTGGACAAGTCTTATTCCAGCAAAGCATATCTGACCCCTTGTTTCCTCCAGTGCAGAGAAGTGATATAATTGGTGCAGTTCATACGGTGTCTAAGGACAGAGACATACTGGAGAAATCTGACATGATTAAATAATTGCATCATTTATTAAATATGTACCCCTTTTACTCTAAACCTGGGAAAATGCAAGCTGTTATGCTTTATGAGCTCTACTCAATGTATATCACTGCCGTGAACCTCCCACTGTCAGTACTGATCTGTATTGTATTGCTTCTGCAACACCTCACCTACCACCTACAACATTGCCATTATAATTAAAGAAATTTAAAGCTAGGGCTCATTTTGCAAATCCTTGCCATTCAGGTTTTGGTTTTGCAAACCAGACCTTTATTGACTCCAATTTGTATTCCAGGCAATAGCAATATGCAATATCATCTGCGTTCACTGTTAGGATTAGAATTAGGGCAATCCTCACTATCAATACAGGCTTGGGGATGCAAAGCACACACTGCTTGTTTCTCATGCTTTCTCAAACCTCCTTCTAATTCAAGCTGTGATCATAGTGTGGTTGGGTTCAAGCTTCGATTTCAGACTTCATCTTATTGTGTGCCAGTAGCCCTCAAGTAACAAAATAGTGTCTGCAAGGAACACTAGGGCAGCTGACCATGCTGGAAACCCCAGTTGTCCACGAGTGTTGTAACTAGATTGAAGAATAACTAGGCCCAAAATGCAAAAAACTAGAACTAACCGTAGTAACACATCCTGAGACCTGCTAGGCTTACAAGTTAAGATATAGATTCCCACATACATCTCCAGTAAGAAACTCAACTCTGAATCACTATGTGGTTTGGCATTTCATGAAGCTTGGCTACTAAGCAGTAGCTGTGTGTACAGCCAGCACATATTCTTGTGTATCTCAGGATCTATAAATGCAAAAAGTAGCCATCCTCAAAGACCTTCCTGCAGAGTCAACTCACATCTACAGGAAGTTCTGCAGAACCAATTTTCTTAATCAGGTTACCTGGTTTGTCAGAGCCCAGAGCCAGAGACAACTCAGCTCAATGTACATCCAATGTGGTACAATGAGTGCAGAGACACTCTTGAAGTTTTGCCAGAGCTGGCTCAGGTCTAGGAGAACCCAAGCAGGCTCTGTGCAAAATCAAGGCACCACTGCTCTTTACTGTTCATATTAACCAAGTTTTTCCAGAAGCCCCATGATCCTTGCTCATTATCTCTCTGGCTATTGGAGAGTTATCTGCCTGCATGATACTTTTCACATTCTGTTTCTAAGTGAATGCCTTTCTTAATTTGGATATTTAACAAGAAAAAAGAATTAAAACACTACCTCACTGTAAGTAGCTGAAACTATACAGTTGTGCTGTTGCTGAAACTATACAGCTGCTTTTTTTTTTTAATGAGTTTTCCTCCATGATGAAGGTAAGATCATCTTCCTGACTCATCATTCTTGTTCAAGACATTCTAGCCAAGCTTCTGCTTTCCTCCATTCAACTGCCCTTTGCCCATCACAGTGAATACAGATATTTTTGTTCCCATTAACTGTAATTCACTTTGCCTATATTATTACGACATCAATTTGTGCAGCACAAGTGAGGTGAGATATTCACTTCTCCAATTTTTTTCCTGTTTTCTGCTTACAGCCTTATTAATAGGGAAAATGCTGTGTCAGAATCCACAGGCCGCTCTCTTTTCTTCCCCACAGATTATCTTGTAGGAGTTCCTTCTGTCTTGGTACCTGCAATGCACAGCCAGGCAACCAAAAACTAGAGAGCTGGCAAGTTGAGATGATTCATTACTGTTCGAAGTCATTTGTTATATCAGTCTCTTAACATCACTCTTGTGTTTGTTGCCTTTTGCATTTTGTCATATCCTCCATTGTGTGGGAAACTTACTGCTTTTGTTGGATAGTTGGAGCACCTTATTTGTTTGGAGACTCCAGACACTACAATTAGATAAGTAACATGCAATAAAGGACGCTCTCTAATGTTGCCTTATCATTTATGTTTGACTGTTGAGAGGGATAAAGGAGGAGAGTTATCATCAGCTGTGAAGAGTGGCAAAGCTTTTACCTTCCAAAGTTGAAAAAGATGGAGAACATTTTTGTTTGTCTATGCATATAAAATCATAATTAAGGATTTTGCACACATAAATAGGCACTCAAGGAAAAAAATTAATAATTTTTTTGTCATCAGTTTTTGCTTTCCAGAGAGAACTCAAGAATGCCTAATATGTTTGCCTCATATTTCCTATAAAAAGGAGGTAACTTTTTCTTCATTGCAGGGGGGGGAAAAGAGAAAAAAACCCACTATTCAGGATAAACTGTGTCAAAAGTTGATGTTATGGAAATAGGAAACCTTTTCCTAAAACAACTGCTTTGCTCCCTTAACAGCAACAGTAGTTGTTAGCATTACTTACTAGTGGTTTGCATTCTTGTTTTTTCTTGCATTATCCCACATGCACGAGATACAAATGGAAAACCTTCATTAGAACTTAATGTCATGTAGCTTAATGACACATTTCCAGCCTGTTCCTTTGCATGTTTTATGTCCTTAGAATTAATAACTTTCACAATTTAATGAGATTTAAGATTTCTTGTGCTTTTATCTGCAGGTACCCTAGATAAACATGTAGAACTAGAGAAACTTGTGGCCAAGTTCCTTGGTGTGGAAGATGCTATGGTGTTCGGCATGGGCTTTGCAACTAACTCAATGAATATTCCAGCCCTTGTTGGGAAGGTGAGTACCTCCTTAAGGAACACAAAGAACAATTATTAATTGTTTTAACTGTAAGTTAAATACTGTTACAGTATTCTGGGCATGCATTAAGTGGAAAGGCTTGATCGAGGAACAAATCTTTATATCAGCAATGCATGAGTCATAAGGCTGAGAACCTTGTGACCTTAAATATGCTCCTTCATCATTTTTTCTAGCACTGGGTGTTGTTATCACACATGCCTAACATCCTATTTAAGGATGAGCAATACGGTTATTTAGCTTCTCTTAGCAAAGTTGTTTCTCCTTAAAAAGTAAGCAAATGCTGCATCCACTTGCAGAGATATTGCCCAGCTGCCTGTGGTGAAAGATGATGATTGGGATATTTTTTACAACAATTTCAGAAAACAGAAAGCATAGCATTTACCATTTATAGAATCATAGAATGGTTTAGGTTGGACTTTTAGGATCTCTGAGTCCAACCAATGATCCAACCCTACTAAGTCCACCACTAGACCATGTCCCTAAGCACATCTACTCATCTGTTAAACACCTCCAGGGATGGTGACTCAATCACCTCACTAGGCAGCTTGACAACCCTTTCAGTGAATTCCTCCTAATACACAACCTTAACCTCCCTTGGCACAACTTGTTCCTGATGAACAGATCTCCAGTCAGTCCTACAAAGAAAACTGACATGAAATGCAAGTCTAAAGTTGTGACCATATGACAGAAGTTGGGTTCTTATTTGGTGTTGAAGGGATTTAATCTCCAATTGGGGGTACCTAACACAAAGGCATGAAAATCCATTATCTTCTCAATCAAAATTCCTGACACAACAAGCAGATACACTGTACTGTCAGCTAGGAAAGTGGGTATCTCCTATTTAGTTCATGTGTAAAACAGTGTTTCCCTTTTCGTGGAGACAGAATGAGCTCACTATGTGGTGTAGAATCAAGATTATTTTCTGATGCATCAGTATAGATGCGAAGTCACTTTTTCACTCACAATTGAAGGGAATTCAGCTTTTGCAAGACATATCTAAAATACCTGTATACAAGGGTTGCGTAGGGAGTATTGCTTCAGCTGCTCAGAACTTGAACTGCAATCGGCAGTAGTGCTGGAGAAGTTGTCCAACAGTTTCAGTGGGAACAGATACAGAGAACTGATAAAGGAAAATTGATGATTTTGCAAACATACATAACAGCATTCTCCCACTTAATAAAATAATAAATAAAATATTTAAAAAATATATATATTTTCCCTCACTCAGCTCGCCTCATGTGGAGACTCAGGCCTCTGTCCAAGGTGGGATATTTAGATATAAGTGGCACAAATAAAGATATTACTATATTTATTATATAGAATAAAATTATAACAATTTATTTTTTTTAGTGTATACTAATATTACATAGTATAATAATATATTATATATTTTACAGATGTTATGTAATTGCCCTATGTTGAGGAGATTTATTGCTAAACTTTCCTCCATAGTTAAGACTAGCAGCTACATTTTCTTGTCCAGATGCATATGCTCTTACTGTTAGTTCTGTATACCAGTTCTGTATACGCAGCACAAGAAGTGTAATAGAAAGCAGAGCTAAATTAGAGTTCCAGGTTGAATTTCAACTGTGCATCCTGGCTCCTGTTAATATAATGTACAAAGTTATTTCTCTTACATTTCTATTTTACTTTCTAAAAAGAAAATGAGTTTTCAACTGAGTTAAATTATGAGAAATATACTACAGGTGAACTGTATACCCATTTACCAGAGAAAGACTCTGCCTGGTGCTTATGTTCCACTCCCATCTTAATGGAAGTGGGATTTATGAAGCATTGATCTGTCCTGATCTCTTCACTGCAGCCCATAGTGCTGTTGTCAGTCCAGCCTGAGTATTACTCATCCTTACATTACTGTTATGCAGTCTTTATATATAGGGTGGTGACGGGATTTTCTTTGCAACAGAAAATAGGCTGTATATAGGCGATGGAGGAAGCGACATCGCTTAATTTTACTACAAAGCAGCCAGTCTCTACTAGGGTTATTCAATACTTTCCAGTTACAGGAAATATTTGGCCCTTTTGCACCACCTGGAAATGCCTGAGAATCTGATCCCACAGTTTCTGCCTGCCTTTGCAGTGGGTCCTGGCACTTTCAGAAAAGTGGGAGAAAACCCAGTTCATGTTTAATACTTACTGCTTAATTTGGTGCAATGCTATATCATAGACATATGTGTATGCTGACACACACATGCACACATGTCAATGGCCTTCCACTTTATGCATATGCTTATTGTACTCCTTCTCCACAGGGGTGCCTCATTTTAAGTGATGAGCTGAACCATACTTCTCTCGTTCTTGGTGCAAGACTTTCAGGTGCTACTATTAGAATCTTCAAGCATAATAGTGAGTATTGAAGTTGTGAGTATTTCAAGGCAGAATTGTTAATACCTCAAAGACAAGAATGCATCCTTTCAATGCTTGCTATGCTGCTAGTTCCCAGATAATACTTTTGTCCAGGCAGAAGGATTAACTATTCAATATTATGAGTGATTTCTGATACGCAGAAATTAGTAGTGTAATATTATAATTGCTGTTGTGCATTATTTGGGTCATCAGGTTGGACCTTAATTTCAAAATCCAGAGTCTTAATCTCATTGCTGTCTTTTTGACATGCTGAATGACTGTGTGATGTCATAAAGGTTTTATTGTTATTGTCCCTCCAGCCAAAATAATACAAACATAATTACAAAAACATGCTCCATATTTCCTGCCTCTGTTCCTAGCAGGAACAGTGCAATGAGGTTACATTAATGTGACATTACTATGAAACAGTTACCCTGAATTCCCAGGGGGCTATACGAAAGATGCAGATGGTTATACCAAGAGCATCATTCCAAATATTCTTTGAATTATAAATTTAGTGTAGAAATCACACATTAGCTTTGCAAACATATAATTATCTTCTAAATTACTTATGGTTTTTAACTTTTATTTAGTTAATGCTGCTGTGGTCACTGTCAGAGACATTGTGATTGGCTTTGATGACAAAAGCTTATTCTTTTCCCTTCCTCCCCATTGCAGTTCCCCTTTTTATTTCCATTGCTGCTGCCAGGCAGTGATTGCAAAACAGGTAAAGCAGCTAGAGAAGTGGTGAGGAATGAGAAAAGAGGTCAGATTACCTTTGTTAATGGCTAATAGAGTTCCTTCTCCTTATTAAGTGTTGTGTTCAGCCCTGAGGTGAGCAAAAATGTATTATGCATATGCTGTAAGAAGCCTAAGGATCTGTTGGAATGAAAAGCACACTATAATTATAATGTAAGGTGTTGTTATAATTAATATCTATTCATAATTTGGGCAAGAAGCAATTTCTGAATGTCATTCAATAATTAAAGATCATCTAAACCCGAATATTTTTACAGAAGTAATTATTCCAAGATTAGCCTGCAGCATACCCCAGCCTGCTTAACTTCCACAAATTTGGATGTGCTAGGTATGGTTGCTATACCAGCCTTTTCTCAACTCTTCCTGAGTGCCTTACCTCATTCAAACATGTTTGCATCACGTCTTGTGGGATGACCTCTCACTACCCAAAACTTCTCAGCCTTCTCCACCCATCTATGCTGTGTGCAGCCCAGCTGGCTTGTGTCACTTCCCACAGCTTTTCAAAGAACATTCCAGTTTGAGGAGTGTATTAGTGTCTACTGCTAGGGAAGCAGAGAAGGCATTGCTTTGAGTTGTCATCCTTGCTTTAAGGAATTCGATCTCTAACCATTCCCCAAGATTTCATTCCGCTCCCTAGAAACTGATATCTAACCAGCCTCTGCTTGCCATTATGAGAAGTTAAAACTGATATTCTTTTGGGAGTAATGTATGAACCTAAAAATAATAGTGGCTTGTCCAAAAAACACTAACCCAGCTCTGGAAAATGTAGACAATCCTTTTACAGGTCTCAGCAAACATCAGAAGTCGTCCATCCAGTTTGCTTTGGGAAAACTCATTGCTTTCTAGACTAGAGATTGTATTTGCCAAGGTCAGTCTTGTATGCCATTTTTGAGACATCACTTTAAGTTATTTTCAAAATGAAACTGCAAAAACCTATGTAAATACACTTTTGAATTTGAACATTGGCCTTTGTCATCACAGTTTTGTAGGTCTTGAGTCTTAACCTAAATTGCATTTAGTGAGCACTTTAGGTGAAGCAGCTTCACACATTCATGTGTGCTCTTTCAGTCCACTACAAATCTCTCAGTATGTTATTTCCATGGTTAGAAAGTTCCTTCTTTTGAATATTTCCTTAATTATACCCATAAGTTACACATCACCAACAGCTTTTAAAATCACATGTGCAGAAATGTAAGTATGTGCCTTTTGCTTTAAAGAAAATAAGATGTATATTGGGGAAGGATAGCAGTCAAAAGCGTGATCCAGCAGGACTGCCTTTGTAGGATGCACAATTTTACCCAAAATGAAGTAGATAGCCTTGTTCTCTGTGGATCTGTCAGGAACTAGCATAATACAAGTCAGTACAGCAAATTAATTAAGGACACACATAACCAAAACGTCTAGCTTGTTTTGGGAGGGTTCTTTTCAGCTAGGCAGACATTAGTTATTGTTAAATCAGAGCTGTGTTGCTTATGCTCTCAGATTATTCCCCTTGTTAATGTGTGGATATATAGCATATATACAGGCATGCACATGAGTGCCCAAATTGTCAGAGTAGGTTAGTGTTGTCATTTTCATGCTTATGAAAAGGGGAATTAAGCCATTACCCATGTCATACTGCTTGGTGCAAAAGTAAGGTGTGTTGTGCTGCATTGGCCATGTGGATGAATAGAAAACTTTGCCCCTTGAGTTACCATTTGGAGATCTTTATTAAGCATTAATTTCAGCATCAGGTGGTAATGCATTTCATCTTACTTTTAAAAATCCTCCTCTGTATTCTAGTCAAAAAAGGCAATAACATCTGTCTCTTATTTCCAAGGACAGGAGAATGATGAATGTTATTTCATGTAAACCAATGACCATTTGAAGAGCTTGGCCCTAGGCATCAACTGGAGGATGTTACTGTGTCAAAGGCTTGGCTAGGACCCTGTAATGAGCAGTTGGAGCAATTCTCCAACAAGATGCAAGAATAAAGAACAAATCTGAGTCCTATCCTAAAGAGGATTAGGACTTAACATGAATTTCATTATTTCTTCTACATACGGAGCCAAGTTGTGTGCTGTCATGAGTTGGCTCATCTCCTTTGGAGCTGTGCTACATCACACACAAACACACTGTTTGACTCAGTATTGCCCTACACTAAAGACAATAAAAGAGATACCAAGAGGTATCACCACTAGTGCCCGAGACATGCTTTCTGTACAGGAGAATCAAAAATAAATTAAAATCAGACAGCAGATTTTGAAGTTACCTTTTTGCTATTAGAATGCAGCTTGAGAAAGCAGACTTTTTTCCATGTTCCTTGTTGCTGACATCAGTCTCTTTTGAAATACTGTGTAATACTTTGATAAAACTGCCTAGAACATATTTACCTTGGCTCTGACTTCCTTGGTTGCACATGTGTAGAAGAGACACTGGGAGAGGGGTGAGGTATGAATGTTTGTTGCAGTTACTATAAATGGTCATCAAAAAGAGGAGGAATAATTATGTAACAATTTAGTGAATCAATGGTATATTTTCTGAACCAGCTACTTCCTGAATATTATACAAAAAACATGCACAGGTGTGTGCTAGTAACCTTCCTTGCTAACAAGCTTGGCACTGAATCTCTCTCCCCTCCCTTTTTTCCTCTTGTTAGGGATAAACTATTTTTAAAGGAAAAATTATAGGAAACTTTGTTCTGTGATAAAAACGTTTCACAGAAAAAAGAGTAAAACCTGCCATTTTAAACTTGCTACTGAAGCACATTTATCTTTCGAAGGCTATGCTGGAGCTAATCCTGTAAAACTGTGGTATTTTGTTTCAAAGCATACAATCAGTAATACTGGATCTATTTGTCATTACACAAAAGTAAATAATTATGCTTATTTAATCAGTAAGCCAAGAAGTAATCTCTACCTATTAACTTAATTATCAATAATATAATTCTTATTCTTACAGAAGTTAATGAAATTCAGTTTCAATGAGTGGGTAGCTGTCCTAGGCATTACACTTTTCACAAAAAAAAAAATCTGAATAATTTTTCCAGAACTTTCTAGAACTTTCCAGAAAATGCATCTGGATGTTTCTCCTTTTTGACAAAAACATTGCATAGGTGTATAAGAAGGTTTTCAAGCAGTAAGGTGAATAATAGGAAAAAAATATGCTATGAACCTGTAAGTCCGCTTTTATTTGGACATAGGAATGTTCCGTACATCCTGCCTGCCAGTGAACAATCCCTTCCTTGTAAGTAGACAGGAATTTACAGGCCTGGGCTGAGAAAAATGCGCAGGTACACACCTACAGATCATCTATTGAGGAGAGTACTCTATTTCAGCCCTATAACTGAAAACTATTGAACAGGGCATTCTCTTCCTGCTTAGCAGTACTGCTAGTCTTCACCCTGCCAAGGTCACACCAGTATGCCACAGAGTATATGGCCTTTAAGGGAATTTTCTTTTTGAGGGACTTGTGGGTTTTTGTGGATGCTAGCAGCAAAGCTCAGTTCCAAGGAGCCCCTGCTCTGAATGATGGGTGTAAGGGCATTTTATTATTTAATTATTTTTATTTTTATTTTTTTTAGGATCTGAGCAGTCCTAAATTTATGTAGTAGTGTTTTTAGTGGGCTGAAATCACTCTAACCTGCCCTTTGTCTTCCCTGCTGTGGTGTGAGCACCATTTCCCAGATAGTGATGTGTTTCAGAAGCTAGAAAAGAGCTGCATTGCTACACTTGAAATGCAGCCAGCATCACATGGTCCAACAACTAGTATGTAGTGGGAGGCTAAAATATCTCTCCACCTCTGAGGCAGTCGTGGCCTGGTCTTGGTTAGTTTTGTGCCAGAAGGTGTCTGATGTCACCCTTACCAGGCCTGGACTCCAGGGAGCCTCTCCCACCCTCCCCAAGTGATCCACATGGAGGTCCTTCAGCTATATGGGGGCTATACTCTTGAATGTTTTTATTTCCTGTCCCAGGGAGAGACTGACTTATCACCTACTCTTTTTTATTTCTAAGACAATCTTTTATTAATATTATATATTTTAAAACATTTTTTCAGAACCTCTGACCTTTATCTTGGTTAAACATTAGCCAAAATCCCTTGATGGTTCCAATAAAACTTGAAAAGCAAAACCAAATAGCTAACCATTAGTCAACTTGTGATTTTATCAAGAGTTTTCTGTGACAGCAATTCTGGGTCTTATATTGGTATCAGGTGCAGCAGCTTTGGGTCTTATACTGGTGTCAGGTGAGAGCCTATCCTTGTACATTCAGTGGGCAGATGAGTGTGTTACTTGTGACAAGCGAAATGTGTTCATATTAGTCTGTATGAGGAGGTGCTATACAAGGCAAGTTTATTCTTTCTAGTTCTACTACATTTTTCCCATATGGCATTAAGCAACTAAATTGCAGTCACACTTTTAGGTTTAGATTTGCAATTGCATGAGTAGTCTGTGGGATTCTGTGACTATGCACAGACATTAGGACATGTGGAAGAAAAAGTTGCAGTTCTCTTCATTGCAAAGGCACTTCAGCACGCAAACAGAACAAGTGATACTATGAGGAGAGCAGGCAAATGAAAGGTAGAACCAGGTACCTTGGTTAGATGAAAATCAGGCCTCTAATCTGGTGCTTGAACCTACATCTGAAATGGGCATCACAGTAGCACATTGCTAGCTTCTCCTTACATACATTTTATAGTGCTCTGAAAGTATTAAGGGGTTTTTTTTGGTTCTCACAAATCAGGTGGTTGATGACAGAAGTGTGTCATGCAGCTGTTCAGGTTTCCATATAAAATTTATGGATATACAACTGGAACATCAGTTGGGAATTTATGTTAATCCAACTCTGGCATTTCTCAGTCTACTCAGTCAATTTAATGCTTTGGACTTCAGATATGTGTGCCATGAGGACAACTTAAAGAGAAAACACAGCTACCTGGAGGAGTTGTAGTTAACACTGAAAAAACTTTTAGACAGCAGAAGACCCTTACCTTTCAGTGCAAATTTATTCTCTGGGGAAAAGAAAAAGAAAAAAGAAAAAAAAAAAAGGAAGAGAAAAAAGAAGTGGAATAAGTGCATGGCTTGAAGCAAGCAAGAAAATAAAATGGGGGAAGGGGAACTAAAGAGATAAATGAACAGGTGAAATTTAGCAAAAAATGTGTTTGGTTGTAAAAAACCAAAATGTTTGCAGTGAGTTTACTGCAAGATGGTTCCTTAATCTGTATTTTTTTCCAAGGGTGTAAGTGGCTCTTGAATTTAAGAAGGGAGGGCAGTTTTTTAGCTAGTATAGAGCGGGATGAAAGGAACATTACCCACTCAAGTTTTGTACCCCTTGAAGCCTCTGGCCACTATTAGAGACAAGGTCATTGCACCAGATAGGTGGACCACAGCCTAATCCAGTTTGGCGTGCATTTCCCTGTGACACATACGGATGCTGCCACAGAGAAGAGACTGGTATATCCTGCTCCCAGCATGCTGTGTCTGCATTTGCACTCTCTGATTTGAGAAAGCCATGTGCCACATGTGCATAGGAAGCTTTCCTGAGCAAGTGCTCTTTACTTTCACAGAGATATGTATTTATTGAGGGGAATCTCAGAATGGTACTGTGGCTGCAGTAATCACCACTCCCACCACCTCATTTCAAACAAAGATATTCAAAGCTGTGATTTCAGGGAAATTACTCTAAGGATGCTTTTGCTGTTCAGAGCTGTGCCAGCAGTCAGGGGCTTTTCAAAGAGTAGTTTTCACTAGAATGAAAACCACCTTCTAGAGTCCTACAGTTACTGTTTAGATCAACAAACTCCTTGTGGTGGTGTCCTTTTGTTGCTTTAGGGATCTGCAAGGAGGGACAGCATTGGAGCTGCTCGAGTCACCCGCAAAAGGATGGTGACCAGGAAAGATGCCAGCAGTGTGAGAGCAAGAGAGGAAGAGGTGGATGCTGCAGCAGAGGCACTGCAGTAGGGTTACATGGTTACATGGAGGCTGAGAAGGGATAAGTAGCCCCAGAGCCTGCATGAACTTGCATGAGAGTGAAATATGGGAGAAACTGAAAATGACAGTGGCAAACACAAGGCAGAGGAAAGAAGAATGTGATAAGGGTAGTAGTACCCTGTTTAATTAAAAATGATTCAGCTGACATCACTCAGGAGATTTCCAGCCCACACAGAGGAATGGTGATGACATCCTCAGCATTGCAATGTAAGGATGAGGGGTGGAGCCGTGTCTCCCTGCAAGGAGCACTGATTGTGCCTGGGAGAGGACAGGGGCTCCTCCAGGAGCCTGTAGCCCCAGCTGCACAGCCACATGGCTGCCCATCCAGGTCCAGGCTGGCTTCGGCCCACTATCAGTTTGCATTGTTGATATTTCTATTATAGTAACTCTGAGGGATCCCAAACAAGGATTATACAAGTCTATATTAAATTCTAAAAAGCCTAAGCAATCCACTGTCCCCAGTTAAGAAACTTTATCCTCCTTATCTAGACAATATGCCACAGGGAGAAGGTGGAAACTGAGACAAGGATAGATTTGGTTGTGCTTTGACTAATTAATCAAGTGAAATTCTTAACACCACCTCCTGGATTAGTGATCAGTTGTTAGCCATTACCGCTGAAAAGCCTGGGCTGGTGATGGTCAAACAAGAAAGGACAGTTATTTTCCCCATAACTGGTTATTCAAGATGGACTTGTGCAACTCATCATCTAAATGTCCTAGTGTTTCACAGTCTAACTATATTTAATAGGTAAATAATTTGATATCCAAAAATCACTTGGGTTGTACTGTTTTTCCTGGCATTCAGTATATCTCATCTTCTGGAAAGTCTAAGAACAAGCACATAGAGGGCACTGCATCTTCACTTTGAATAACAGAAGCAGACTTGTGGAGGGAATATTAAAGGTAACAGATTTTCTCTTCCTCCCAGTTTGTAGTGCCAATGAGGCACTACAAGCACAGAGTAAAAAGGTCAGTAGAATTCACTCACACTCAAACAAATTATATGTTGACTGTTACAGGCCTAACAAAGAGTCACATGTACGTGTTTTTCAGAATGAGATATCAAAACCAAAGTGACATAGTCCTGATCCTACAAACAGACATGTCCCTACCCTATGACGAGTAAAGTCAGGAAAGTTCATCCCTCAGAAAGATTCTTCCCTATCTGCAGTCCATGTAGTTTGGACAAAAGAGCTTTTCACATTCACGTATTTTGTAAACAGTTCTATTAAACAAAATTATATACATTTCACTTCTCTCTAGCCTCTTCTCTTTGTTTCCTTTCATATGTAAGTATGTTAAAACAACTGAATCTTCAAGCCATGCTTTTAGCTCAGAGGGCTGGGCAAATTGTCCTGAAGTTCAGAACCAATCTGGACTGACATGTAGACAGAATACTGAATTGAAAGATCTTGAGTGATTCAGGGGAGGGTTTCAAAGGCCATAAAAGGATTTAGATGACAATTGCTAGAGAATAATTCAGTGGAGAAAAGGGGCACCCAGATTTAACTTTGAGTGACTGAGTGTGCTTTCTGTCATCTTGGGGAGTCCTTTAATACTCAGAACTCAAAAGGATTTCTGAATATTATCCACTCAAAACAAAAGAGAAGGGGAATAGCTCTCTTCTACGAAATATGAACGTACTGCAAACCTAGGTTATAAATTCCCCTTTTAAAGCAACAAGGAATTTTTATTTCCTTGTTTGCCATCTAGTGGAAACTGTGTTGTCTGCATATTCATAATAGCGTTTCCATCTCGAACCTCATTGAGCTGTGCAGATGATTGCACCATTGAAACAAGGAGTAACCTATCGTGCATGTGTTGTGCTTTGCAAGTTATAACAAGGTCTTGCTAGGTCAAGAGATCACGTGGTAATGTGTAGAGTGGGACAGGTGTTTCTGAGAAATTAATCTTTCACTGAGATCAGTAAACGGCACTAGCAAGAGATAAAGTACCAGAGTTGAAGGATTCATGTCATAACTTGAACATCTCTCAGGTCACAGGTTATTAATGATGGACAGTTACTGTGCAAATGGCCCAGATCCAGTCAGGTGGAAACCAAGTTATACGTCAATGTTAATGTAGCTAAGGTGAATTTTCTTCAGTTGAGACAATTGCATTTTAAAGATTAGCCTTGTACTATTTTAGAAGGTTATAAAACTGCATTAAGATGTGTTGCTGAAAAAGTGGAGTTATATAGTGAAAAACCACTATTGATTTTCTCAACTCATAATTTGAGCTGCTTTGTAGTGTTCCTTGTGGTATTACAAGTCTCTGTAAAATATTCTCTGAAAACATTTTGAAATGTCAATCCAGATTCTTGAAAAGTACCAGAATAATTTGGTTTGGAGAGTATTAATTCATGTGCAGACACCAGAATGCTGTTTAGATTTAAACTCTGCATTGAGAGTTACATTTAGTCTGACCCCTTATTCCTGTGATGTTTTTTCTTGCTTATTCTGTGTTTTTCAAAACTTCAGAGGCTTTTCTTCAAGATTATCTACACTCAGCCCTCAAGAAAGCAGCTAAGTTTCTAACATTGTTCCAGGCTTCCTTATATCAAAGTCCCACCAGTGCCAAGTGTTTTGGCACTGAATTAGTGTATCTATGCCATGTGCTTGAATCTATTTGTCTCTCCCTCTCTCATCAGCAATCTTTCACTCACTGTCCTTCTTGAGAAGTACAAGATTTCTCCTGCTGTCATCTTGACATGCTTTATGCAGCCTGATCCAAACCTTTGCTGAAGCAGTGCATGTTATTTGTGAGCTTGTGGAATGAGCTTTTGATGTTGAAAAGGAATGAAAACTCACCATTTGGAAGCCAGGAGACATGAATATCACCAACCCATACAGAGAACACTGGCAATTAGCCGCAGTACTTCAGCAACGTGGTTTCCTTCTGCCTTTACATAAAAATGTATGCCAAGAATTCGTAAAAGTTTCCCAGATAAGGTGCATAACTGGAAGCTTTTTGTAACTCTCCTTGTCACTGGGTTGCATTCAGGCAAATTAGATCAATGGTTGGGTCTTGCCTACTAAAAAAGTAAGTCTATCTTTAGAACACATTTCTGAATGTTGTCTTTTTCTGTATAGGAAAAAATAGTGTCCAGTAGAAAAAGGAAAGTTCTTTAAAAAAATCTTTGCTAATGCTTTATTTCCTCCTTTTTCTTCTTTTTAAATAAAGATATGCAGAGCCTTGAGACGTTGCTGAGGGATGCAATAATATATGGGCAGCCTCGAAGCCACAGAGCATGGAGAAAAATTATCATCCTCGTGGAGGGCATTTACAGGTATGTTTGTGTTTTAGAAACATGAGTACTCTTTATAATTTCTGAGGACAGAATGATATATTGAGTGAAGCGAACATTGACTCTAGATATCTGAGAGAAATCTTAATGAGAATGGAGGTTACAGTAGCATGAAAATTACATTGATTTTCATTACGTCAGTCTAAGGCCTGGTGGAATTTGCTGCAGTTAGATCCTATGTGTTGTTCTAAATG
This sequence comes from Mesitornis unicolor, assembly GCF_000695765.1. NCBI lineage: Eukaryota > Metazoa > Chordata > Aves > Mesitornithiformes > Mesitornithidae > Mesitornis > Mesitornis unicolor. The sequence continues at coordinate 3,166 of NW_010197856.1, read as the reverse complement.
TTGATTTAGGAAATCACAGTTGAATGGGAGATGTACTGTGAGAAAGGCTATCAGATGGTGTAGCAGGTTAGGAGTTTTGCTAAATGAGTAAGCTAGAGTTGGCTAGAGTTGTTTGTACAGGCAGATCAAGAGACAACTATGCAGAACTAATTAAGTTCTGCATGCCCAGTTCTTACCCAGCTGTTGAAATCTAAAAACTCAAGCTAAACATAGGCCAAGTGGTATCGGCACCTTTCTTGTAAATAGTGCTGAATCTAATGGACTCACATTTTAACATGAAAAACATAAAAGACTGGCTTTCAAAGAAAAGTGGCATATAGTGGCAGCTCATGTAGCCCCAGTCCCTGGAGGAATTTGAATGAGAGAAGTGCCTTTGAATATATATCAGGTAATATCAGCATCAGTAATACCACATAATTATAGAGCATCATAGTCAGATAGCTCCAGCTCACTAGTATGGTGCATCTTACACCCAACCAGAAAGACAAACCACCACTAGAGCTGAGCAGCAAGGCAGAGGCACCAGGCAGGCTCACCATCCTGGGCTTTGTCCTGGCAACTGCTCATGTTAGGAGAACTTTGCTGGGGAGGGAGCCATGAGGCTGGTGGACAGCATGGAGGGGGAGCCACTGGTTGTCAAGGAGCTGGAGCAGGGAGTGGTAAAGGTTATGAAGAGGAGGGAAGGGCTGAAGAAGCAGCAATCTAGACAGTAAGAGGGTTTGCAGAGATCTAGGCAAGGATACTGTGGTGATGACAAGAGGCAGAGGGGAGTAGGAGAAGGATAATTTTGGGATTAGTGACACCTGCACCAGAGAGCACCAGAACCACTTTTTCACAGCATGTGGCATGGTTTATGAAAGCAAAATTGAACTTTATAGGTAGGGATCCTATCATGTGTGCTGAAATACAGCTGGTCTGGATGGGCGATACCATCTTACTGTGAAATGTTAGCACAGTTGAGCCAATTAGCTTTTTTCATAGGGAATCTTTTACGACCTCATATCATCACAACTTCATAGCTGTCAGTACTTTCTTTTTACCTAACATTTTCCATCTGTACAGAGAACAAACCAGTCCTTATCTAAACACCTGTCACTCAGAGCTGAAACAGGTCACCAGCAGATCAGCTTATTCAAAGCAGACTGAATGTCTCCTTTCAACCAGAAAAAACAGACCAAAACTGCAAATAAACATAGCTTGGCACTACTAAAAGAAAGCTCAGGTTTAAGAACTTTGATCATGCAGGAATTAAGTGGACCACCACATTTTACTGACAAATATTCCCATCAGTCACACAGCCTGTAGAAAATGCTCCAGCTGCTGAACTTTGTTCACTTTTAGATCCTTTACCCTGGACGTTGACCACTAGGGAGCAAGAAGGTAGAGTGGTGACACAGAAGCATAGATTGGTCTGAGCAGTGGGGCAAACCCACAGTCAGATATTCGCAACTATAGTAACTGTATTTTCAGATATATATTTGATACAGAGTTTTCTTTTCCTGTAGTTTTGCAGTTCGTTTTCAAAAGAGATTTTGTTCTCAAAAGTTTGAAGAACCTTCTAGTGGAATGCAAAATAAAAACATGTTAAACGTCAGAGAACCTCACTAAAAAGGCACCAAAAAGTTCCTTCAGCCCCATAAGGGCTAAATAATGTTAAGACCTCTCATGCACTGAGTGTCTATGCTTGTGAAAGGCATAAAGTAAAAGAAAAAACAAAGCTCATCTCTCTTATAATCTCTCATTGGAAACCTAGCAGTAGCTAGGTTGATTGGTTTGTTGTTTTCATAGTCTAAGCAGATCAGAATTTGAAGATTGTGGTTTTGTTGCAAAGCAAGTCTGCTCAGACTTGAGAGAGAACACCACCACACCACACCATATTGTGTCCCTGCCATCACTACTAGCCTGAGCTGCACACCGCTTATCTGTCCTTACAGCACTGTTGGGAACACTCACAGATCATGTAGTCTAATCTAGTACATAGTTAATAACATTTTGTATGCAAAGGAAAAGCTGAAGAAAGACATAGTAGAAATACTCTTACTTTTTTTTTTTTGTGCATGAGCTTTCCTTACTTGGCCCGTGATTTTTTGTAAGAGATTAAAATTTTTCAGCCCCATATTGGCTAATGTTAGTTTTCTAAGATTTGCCAAATGCCAAATTAACATTAATCTAGAGATTTTAAGAGGAGGTGGAGTGTTGTTAATGTATTCTTACAATAGTTAATACTGCCTTTTGTTGTTGTCGTTGTTCCCTTAAAGGACTTAAGTTATACTACAGGGACAACTAATACAGAATTTAATTAACTTGGTCAGAGCCATTCTCCAAATTAAAATATCTTGACTTGCAAGTTTGGCTTGGAAAATTTTTATAGAAATGCTTTTTCCAGAGATGCAAAAGAAATACAAATCTTTTCTTCTTTAAAAACATATTGTTATATAGTGTTAGCTATAGTGTTAGTATGGTGAACTTAATGGTATGGAAAAAAATTGCCTTCTATTTCCATTAGGAGTGTGTTAAACTGTTTACACTGGGCATAAGCCTGGACTTACCAGATGGCAAAATTTGAAAAGGGTCACTGTTAGCCAGCATGAGTATTTGTGGAAATCAGACTTGTATTTGAAACCATAAGGCACAGATTTTTCTTGGTTACAACTAAAGGCAGAATTGACCCCTTGACTTGGGAGCCACTCAAGTTATGTGTCAAGTAAATAGCAATAAGTATATATTTGTTTGCTTTTTACTGTCTCTATTATCTTAAAAAGAAAAAAAATCATCAGAAGTAAATGTAACTATGAGTGAAAGATGGTTCTTAACTTGGATTAGCCAAGGAGCAAATGTATATCATTTGCAATCCAAACTGAGAGAGTTCATCAGTCTTCAGTCCAAAAAACATGAACAAATTTGGCAGTGTCCAGAGCACAAGTTAAACTGACTTGCTAAATCGTATGTCTATTATATTAATTCTAGCTAATGTTTTTCTTGGCTTCTACCATTTCCAGATCAATCAGTTACCGTGTTCTTACTTGGTTTGTGGTAAACTTCTGCTCTCTTGCACACACATTTACCTAGGAGTCAAGTAGGCCAAGGCCCAGGGCAGGTGTTATGGGACACCAGAAACTGATCAAAACAGGTTGATTTTCACAGAATCACAGAATCACTGAATGTT